>NC_034203.2:48531311-48824122 GCF_002021735.2 Oncorhynchus kisutch | reverse complement strand
GGACCACTAGATACAGCTATAGGGACTATAGGGACCACTAGATACCAGCTATAGGGACTATAGGGACCACTAGATACAGCTATAGGGACTATAGAGACCACTAGATGCAGCTATAGGGACCACCAGATACAGCTATAGGGACTATAGGGACCACCAGATACAGCTATAGGGACAATAGGGACCACCAGATACAGCTATAGGGACTATAGGGACCACCAGATACATCTATAGGGACCACCAGATATAGCTATAGGGACTATAGGGTCCACCAGATACAGCTATAGGGGCCACCAGATACGACTATAGGGACTATAGGGACCACCAGATTCAGCTATAGGGACTATAGGGACCACCAGATACAGCTATAGGGATATAGGACCACCAGATAAAGCTATAGGGACCACAGATACAGCTATAGGACTATAGGGACCACCAGATAAAGCTATAGGGACTATAGGGCCCACCAGACAGCTATAGGGACCACCAGATACAGCTATAGGGACTATAGGGACCACCAGATACAGCTATAGGGACTATAGGGACCACCAGATACAGCTATAGGGACCACCAGATACGGCTATAGGGACTATAGGGACCACCGGATACAGCTATAGGGACTATAGGGACCACCTGATACAGCTATAAGGACTATAGGGACCACCAGATACAGCTATAGGGACTATAGGGACCACCAGATACACCTATAGGCACTATAGGGACCACTAGATAAAGCACTAGGGACTATAGGACCACCAGATACAGCTATAGGACTATAGGGACCACTAGATACAGCTAGGACTATATGGACCACTAGATACAGCTATAGGGACTATAGGGACCTGATACAGCTATAGGGACTATAGGGACCACTAGATACAGCTATATGGACTATAGAGACCACTAGATACAGCTATAGGCCACCAGATACAGCTATAGGGACTATAGGGACCACCAGATACAGCTATAGGGACTATAGGGACCACTAGATACAGCTATAGGGACTATAGGGACCACTAGATACAGCTATAGGGACCACTAGATACAGCTATCGGGACTATAGGGACCACTAGATACAGCTATAGGGACTATAGGGACCACTAGATACAGCTATAGGGACTATAGGGACCACTAGATACAGCTATAGGGACTATAGGGACCACTAGATACAGCTATAGGGACTATAGAGACCACTAGATGCAGCTATAGGGACCAACCAGATACAGCTATAGGGACTATAGGGACCACCAGAACAGCTATAGGGACAATAGGGACCACCAGATACAGCTATAGGGACTATAGGGACACAGAATACATCTATAGGGACCACCAATACAGCTATAGGGACTATAGGGACCACCTGAATACAGCTATAGGGACTATAGGGACCAACCAGATACAGCTATAGGGACTATAGGACCAACAGATACAGATATAGGACCACCAGATACAGCTATAGGGACTATAGGGTCCCACCAGATAGAGCTATAGGGACAGTCAGATTCAGCTATAGGGACTACAGGACCACAAGATACAGCTATAGGACTATAGGGACCACCAGATACAGCTATAGGGGCCACCGATACAGCAATAGGGACTATAGGGACCACCAGATACAGCTTTAGGGACTATAGAGACCACCAGATACAGCTATAGGACCACCAATACAGCTATAGGGACCACCAGATACAGTTATAAGGACCACCAGATACAGCTATGGGGCCACCAGATACAGCTATAGGGACAACCAGATACAGCTATAGGGACCACCAGATACAGCTATAGGGACCACCAGATACAGCTATAGGGACCACCAGATACAGCTATAGGGACCACCAGATACAGCGATAGGGGCACCAAACACGCTATGGGGCTATAGGGACCACCAGATACAGCTATAGGGACTATAGGGACCACCAATACCGCTATAGGGACCAACAGATACAGCATAGGGACTATAGGGACCACCAGATACAGCTATAGGACTATAGGGACAACTAGATACAGCTATAGGGACCACCAGATACAGCTATAGGACTATAGGGACCACCATATACAGCTATAGGGACTATAGGACCACCAGATACAGCTATAGGGACTATAGGGACCACTAGATACAGCTATAGGGACTATAGGGACCACTACATACAGCTATAGGACTATAGGGACCACTAGATACAGCTATAGGGACTATAGAGATCACTAGATACAGCTATAGGGACCACCAGATACAGCTATAGGGACTATAGGGACCACCAGATACAGCTATAGGGACTATAGGGAACCACCATATACAGCTATAGGGACTATAGGGACCACCAGATATAGCTATAGGGACTATAGGGTCCACCAGATACAGCTATAGGGGCCACCAGATACGACTATAGGGACTATAGGGACCACCAGATACAGCTATGGGACTATAGGGACCACCAGATACAGCTATAGGGACTATAGGGACCACCAGATACAGCTATATGGGGATATAGGACCCACAGATACAGCTATAGGGACTATAGGGACCACCTAGATACAGCTATAGGGACTATAGGCACCACCATATACAGCTATAGGGACTATAGGGACCACCAGATACAGCTATAGGGACTATAGGGACCACTAGATACAGCTATATCAAATCAAATCAAATTTATTTATATAGCCCTTCGTACATCAGCTGATATCCTCAAAGTGCTGTACAGAAACCCAGCCCTAAAACCCCAAACAGCAAGCAATGCAGGTGGAGAAGCACGGTGGCTAGGAAAAACTCCCTAGAAAGGCCAATACCTAGGAAGAAACCTAGAGAGGAACCAGGCTATGTGGGGTGGCCAGTCCTCTTCTGGCTGTGCCGGGTGGAGATTATAACAGAAACATGGTCAAGATGTTCAATGTTCATAAATGACCAGCATGGTCGAATAATAATAAGGCAGAACAGTTGAAACTAGAGCAGCAGCACAGTCAGGTGGAAGTTTGAAACTGGAGCAGCAGCATGGCCAGGTAGACTGGGGACAGCAAGGAGTCATCATGTCAGGTAGTCCTGGGGCATGGTCCTAGGGCTCAGGTCAGTTGAAACTGGAACAGCAGCATGGCCAGGTGGACTGGGGACAGCAAGGAGTCATCATGTCAGGTAGTCCTGGGGCATGGTCCTAGGGCTCAGGTCCTCCGAGAGAGAGAAAGAAAGAGAGAAGGAGAGAATTAGAGAACGCACACTTAGATTCACACAGGACACCGAATAGGACAGGAGAAGTACTCCAGATATAACAAACTGACCCCAGCCCCCCCGACACAAACTACTGCAGCATAAATACTGGAGGCTGAGACAGGAGGGGTCAGGAGGAGACACTGTGGCCCCATCCGAGGACACCCCCGGACAGGGCCAAACAGGAAGGATATAACCCCTATAGGGACTATAGGGACCACTACATACAGCTATAGGGACTATAGGACCACTAGATACAGCTATAGGGACTATAGGGACCACCATATACAGATATAGGGCACTATAGGGACCACCAGACTATAGCTATAGGGACTATAGGGTCCACCAGATACAGCTATGGGTGCCACCAGATACGACTATAGGGACTATAGGGACCACCAGATACAGCTATGTGGACTATAGGGACCACAGGATACAGCTATAGGGACTATAGGGAACCACCAGATACAGCTATAGGGGATATAGGACCACCAGAATACAGCTATAGGGACTATAGGGACCACCAGATAAAGCTATAGGGACCACCAGATAAAGCTATAGGGACCACCACATACAGCTATAGGGACTATAGGGTCCACCAGATACAGCTATAGGGACCACACAGATAAAGCTATAGGGACCACCACATACAGCTATAGGGACTATAGGGACCACCAGATACAGCTATAGGGACCACCAGATACAGTTTATAGGGACCACCAGATACAGCTATAGGGACCACCAGATACAGCGATAGGGGCCACCAGATAACAGCTATGGGGCTATATAGGGACCACCAGATACAAACTATAGGGACTATAGGGACCACCCAGATACAGCTATAGGGACCAACAGATACAGCTATAGGGACTATAGGGACCACCAGATACAGCTATAGGGACTATAGGGACCACTAGATACAGCTATAGGGACTATAGAGACCACCAGATACAGCTATAGGGACCACCAGATACAGCTATAGGGACTATAGGGACCACCAGATACAGCTATAGGGACTATAGGGACCACAAGATACAGCTATAGGGACCACCAGATATAGCTATAAGGACTATAGGGTCCACCAGATACAGCTATAGGGGCCACCAGGTACGACTATAGGGACTTTATGGACCACCAGATACAGCTATGGGACTATAGGGACCACCAGATATAGCTATAGGGACTATAGGGACCACCGGATACAGCTATAGGGACTATAGGGACCACCAGATACAGCTATAGGGGATATAGGGACCACCAGATACAGCTATAGGGACCACCAGATAAAGCTATAGGGACCACCACATACAGCTATAGGGACTATAGGGTCCACCAGATACAGCTATAGGGACCACCAGATAAAGCTATAGGGAATATAGGGACCACCAGATACAGCTATAGGGACCACCAGATACAGCTATTGGAACCACCAGATACAGCTAGAGGGACCAACAGATACAGCTATAGGGACTATAGGGACCACCAGATACAGCTATAGGGACTATAGGGACCACTAGATAAAGCTATAGGGACCACCACATACAGCTATAGGGACTATAGGGTCCACCAGATACAGCTATAGGGACCACCAGATAAAGCTATAGGGAATATAGGGTCCACCAGATACAGCTATAGGGACCACCAGATAAAGCTATAGGGAATATAGGGACCACCAGATACAGCTATAGGGACACCAGATACAGCTATAGGAACCACCAGATACAGCTAGAGGGACCAACAGATACAGCTATAGGGACTATAGGGACCACCAGATACAGCTATAGGGACTATGGGGACCACCAGATACAGCTATAGGGACTATAAGGACCAACAGATACAGCTATAGGGACTATAGGGACCACCAGATACAGCTATAGGGACTATAGGGACCACTAGATACAGCTATAGGGACTATAGGGACCACCAGATACAGCTATAGGGGATATAGGGACCACCAGATACAGCTATAGGGACTATAGGGACCACCAGATACAGCTATGGGGACTATAGGGACCACCAGATACAGCTATAGGGACTATAGGGACCACCAGATACAGCTATAGGGGATATAGGGACCACCAGATACAGCTATAGGGACTATAGGGACCACCAGATACAGCTATAGGGACTATAGGCACCACCATATACAGCTATAGGGACTATAGGGACCACCAGATACAGCTATAGGGACTATAGGGACCACTAGATACAGCTATAGGGACTATAGGGACCACTACATACAGCTATAGGGACTATAGGGACCACTAGATACAGCTATAGGGACTATAGGGACCACCATATACAGATATAGGGACTATAGGGACCACCAGATATAGCTATAGGGACTATAGGGTCCACCAGATACAGCTATGGGTGCCACCAGATACGACTATAGGGGACTATAGGGACCACCAGATACAGCTATGTGGACTATAGGGACCACCAGATACAGCTATAGGGACTATAGGGACCACCAGATACAGCTATAGGGGATATAGGGACCACCAGATACAGCTATAGGGACTATAGGGACCACCAGATAAAGCTATAGGGACCACCAGATAAAGCTATAGGGACCACCACATACAGCTATAGGGACTATAGGGTCCACCAGATACAGCTATAGGGACCACCAGATAAAGCTATAGGGACCACCACATACAGCTATAGGGACTATAGGGACCACCACATACAGCTATAGGGACCACCAGATACAGTTATAGGGACCACCAGATACGGCTATAGGGACCACCAGATACAGCGATAGGGGCCACCAGATACAGCTATGGGGGCTATAGGGACCACCAGATACAACTATAGGGACTATAGGGACCACCAGATACAGCTATAGGGACCAACAGATACAGCTATAGGGACTATAGGGACCACCAGATACAGCTATAGGGACTATAGGGACCACTAGATACAGCTATAGGGACTATAGAGACCACCAGATACAGCTATAGGGACCACCAGATACAGCTATAGGGACTATAGGGACCACCAGATACAGCTATAGGGACTATAGGGACCACCAGATAAAGCTATAGGGACCACCACATACAGCTATAGGGACTATAGGGTCCACCAGATACAGCTATAGGGACCACCAGATAAAGCTATAGGGAATATAGGGACCACCAGATACAGCTATAGGGACCACCAGATACAGCTATTGGAACCACCAGATACAGCTAGAGGGACCAACAGATACAGCTATAGGGACTATAGGGACCACCAGATACAGCTATAGGGACTATAGGGACCACTAGATAAAGCTATAGGGACCACCACATACAGCTATAGGGACTATAGGGTCCACCAGATACAGCTATAGGGACCACCAGATAAAGCTATAGGGAATATAGGGTCCACCAGATACAGCTATAGGGACCACCAGATAAAGCTATAGGGAATATAGGGACCACCAGATACAGCTATAGGGACCACCAGATACAGCTATAGGAACCACCAGATACAGCTAGAGGGACCAACAGATACAGCTATAGGGACTATAGGGACCACCAGATACAGCTATAGGGACTATGGGGACCACCAGATACAGCTATAGGGACTATAAGGACCAACAGATACAGCTATAGGGACTATAGGGACCACCATATACAGCTATAGGGACTATAGGGACCACAAGATACAGCTATAGGGACTATAGGGACCACTAGATACAGCTATAGGGACTATAGGGACCACTACATACAGCTATAGGGACTATAGGGACCACTAGATACAGCTATAGGGACTATAGAGATCACTAGATACAGCTATAGGGACCACCAGATACAGCTATAGGGACTATAGGGACCACCAGATACAGCTATAGGGACTATAGGGACCACCATATACAGCTATAGGGACTATAGGGACCACCAGATATAGCTATAGGGACTATAGGGTCCACCAGATACAGCTATAGGGGCCACCAGATACGACTATAGGGACTATAGGGACCACCAGATACAGCTATGGGGACTATAGGGACCACCAGATACAGCTATAGGGACTATAGGGACCACCATATACAGCTATAGGGACTATAGGGACCACCAGATACAGCTATAGGGACTATAGGGACCACTAGATACAGCTATAGGGACTATAGGGACCACTACATACAGCTATAGGGACTATAGGGACCACTAGATACAGCTATAGGGACTATAGAGATCACTAGATACAGCTATAGGGACCACCAGATACAGCTATAGGGACTATAGGGACCACCAGATACAGCTATAGGGACTATAGGGACCCACCATATACAGCTATAGGGACTATAGGGACCACCAGATATAGCTATAGGGACTATAGGGTCCACCAGATACAGCTATAGGGGCCACCAGGTACGACTATAGGGACTATAGGGACCACCAGATACAGCTATGGGGACTATAGGGACCACCAGATACAGCTATAGGGACTATAGGGACCACCAGATACAGCTATAGGGGATATAGGGACCACCAGATACAGCTATAGGGACTATAGGGACCACCAGATACAGCTATAGGGACTATAGGCACCACCATATACAGCTATAGGGACTATAGGGACCACCAGATACAGCTATAGGGACTATAGGGACCACTAGATACAGCTATAGGGACTATAGGGACCACTACATACAGCTATAGGGACTATAGGGACCACTAGATACAGCTATAGGGACTATAGGGACCACCATATACAGATATAGGGACTATAGGGACCACCAGATATAGCTATAGGGACTATAGGGTCCACCAGATACAGCTATGGGTGCCACCAGATACGACTATAGGGACTATAGGGACCACCAGATACAGCTATGTGGACTATAGGGACCACCAGATACAGCTATAGGGACTATAGGGACCACCAGATACAGCTATAGGGGATATAGGGACCACCAGATACAGCTATAGGGACTATAGGGACCACCAGATAAAGCTATAGGGACCACCAGATAAAGCTATAGGGACCACCACATACAGCTATAGGGACTATAGGGTCCACCAGATACAGCTATAGGGACCACCAGATAAAGCTATAGGGACCACCACATACAGCTATAGGGACTATAGGGACCACCAGATACAGCTATAGGGACCACCAGATACAGTTATAGGGACCACCAGATACAGCTATAGGGACCACCAGATACAGCGATAGGGGCCACCAGATACAGCTATGGGGGCTATAGGGACCACCAGATACAACTATAGGGACTATAGGGACCACCAGATACAGCTATAGGGACCAACAGATACAGCTATAGGGACTATAGGGACCACCAGATACAGCTATAGGGACTATAGGGACCACTAGATACAGCTATAGGGACTATAGAGACCACCAGATACAGCTATAGGGACCACCAGATACAGCTATAGGGACTATAGGGACCACCAGATACAGCTATAGGGACTATAGGGACCACAAGATACAGCTATAGGGACCACCAGATATAGCTATAAGGACTATAGGGTCCACCAGATACAGCTATAGGGGCCACCAGGTACGACTATAGGGACTTTATGGACCACCAGATACAGCTATGGGGACTATAGGGACCACCAGATATAGCTATAGGGACTATAGGGACCACCGGATACAGCTATAGGGACTATAGGGACCACCAGATACAGCTATAGGGGATATAGGGACCACCAGATACAGCTATAGGGACTATAGGGACCACCAGATAAAGCTATAGGGACCACCACATACAGCTATAGGGACTATAGGGTCCACCAGATACAGCTATAGGGACCACCAGATAAAGCTATAGGGAATATAGGGACCACCAGATACAGCTATAGGGACCACCAGATACAGCTATTGGAACCACCAGATACAGCTAGAGGGACCAACAGATACAGCTATAGGGACTATAGGGACCACCAGATACAGCTATAGGGACTATAGGGACCACTAGATAAAGCTATAGGGACCACCACATACAGCTATAGGGACTATAGGGTCCACCAGATACAGCTATAGGGACCACCAGATAAAGCTATAGGGAATATAGGGTCCACCAGATACAGCTATAGGGACCACCAGATAAAGCTATAGGGAATATAGGGACCACCAGATACAGCTATAGGGACCACCAGATACAGCTATAGGAACCACCAGATACAGCTAGAGGGACCAACAGATACAGCTAAAGGGACTATAGGGACCACCAGATACAGCTATAGGGACTATGGGGACCACCAGATACAGCTATAGGGACTATAAGGACCAACAGATACAGCTATAGGGACTATAGGGACCACCATATACAGCTATAGGGACTATAGGGACCACTACATACAGCTATAGGGACTATAGGGACCACTAGATACAGCTATAGGGACTATAGAGATCACTAGATACAGCTATAGGGACCACCAGATACAGCTATAGGGACTATAGGGACCACCAGATACAGCTATAGGGACTATAGGGACCACCAGATATAGCTATAGGGACTATAGGGTCCACCAGATACAGCTATAGGGGCCACCAGATACGACTATAGGGACTATAGGGACCACCAGATACAGCTATGGGGACTATAGGGACCACCAGATACAGCTATAGGGACTATAGGGACCACCATATACAGCTATAGGGACTATAGGGACCACCAGATACAGCTATAGGGACTATAGGGACCACTAGATACAGCTATAGGGACTATAGGGACCACTACATACAGCTATAGGGACTATAGGGACCACTAGATACAGCTATAGGGACTATAGAGATCACTAGATACAGCTATAGGGACCACCAGATACAGCTATAGGACCACCAGATACAGCTAGAGGGACCAACAGATACAGCTATAGGGACTATAGGGACCACCAGATACAGCTATAGGGACTATGGGGACCACCAGATACAGCTATAGGGACTATAACGACCAACAGATACAGCTATAGGGACTATAGGGACCACCAGATACAGCTATAGGGACTATAGGACCACTAGATACAGCTATAGGGACTATAGGAACCACTACATACAGCTATAGGGACTATAGGGACCACTAGATACAGCTATAGGGACTATAGAGATCACTAGATACAGCTATAGGGACCACCAGATACAGCTATAGGGACTATAGGGACCACCAGATACAGCTATAGGGACTATAGGGACCACCATATACAGCTATAGGGACTATAGGGACCACCAGATATAGCTATAGGGACTATAGGGTCCACCAGATACAGCTATAGGGGCCACCAGATACGACTATAGGGACTATAGGGACCACCAGATACAGCTATGGGGACTATAGGGACCACCAGATACAGCTATAGGGACTATAGGGACCACCAGATACAGCTATAGGGGATATAGGGACCACCAGATACAGCTATAGGGACTATAGGGACCACCAGATACAGCTATAGGGACTATAGGCACCACCATATACAGCTATAGGGACTATAGGGACCACCAGATACAGCTATAGGGACTATAGGGACCACTAGATACAGCTATAGGGACTATAGGGACCACTACATACAGCTATAGGGACTATAGGGACCACTAGATACAGCTATAGGGACTATAGGGACCACCATATACAGATATAGGGACTATAGGGACCACCAGATATAGCTATAGGGACTATAGGGTCCACCAGATACAGCTATGGGTGCCACCAGATACGACTATAGGGACTATAGGGACCACCAGATACAGCTATGTGGACTATAGGGACCACCAGATACAGCTATAGGGACTATAGGGACCACCAGATACAGCTATAGGGGATATAGGGACCACCAGATACAGCTATAGGGACTATAGGGACCACCAGATAAAGCTATAGGGACCACCAGATAAAGCTATAGGGACCACCACATACAGCTATAGGGACTATAGGGTCCACCAGATACAGCTATAGGGACCACCAGATAAAGCTATAGGGACCACCACATACAGCTATAGGGACTATAGGGACCACCAGATACAGCTATAGGGACCACCAGATACAGTTATAGGGACCACCAGATACAGCTATAGGGACCACCAGATACAGCGATAGGGGCCACCAGATACAGCTATGGGGGCTATAGGGACCACCAGATACAACTATAGGGACTATAGGGACCACTAGATACAGCTATAGGGACCAACAGATACAGCTATAGGGACTATAGGGACCACCAGATACAGCTATAGGGACTATAGGGACCACTAGATACAGCTATAGGGACTATAGAGACCACCAGATACAGCTATAGGGACCACCAGATACAGCTATAGGGACTATAGGGACCACCAGATACAGCTATAGGGACTATAGGGACCACAAGATACAGCTATAGGGACCACCAGATATAGCTATAAGGACTATAGGGTCCACCAGATACAGCTATAGGGGCCACCAGGTACGACTATAGGGACTTTATGGACCACCAGATACAGCTATGGGGACTATAGGGACCACCAGATATAGCTATAGGGACTATAGGGACCACCGGATACAGCTATAGGGACTATAGGGACCACCAGATACAGCTATAGGGGATATAGGGACCACCAGATACAGCTATAGGGACTATAGGGACCACCAGATAAAGCTATAGGGACCACCACATACAGCTATAGGGACTATAGGGTCCACCAGATACAGCTATAGGGACCACCAGATAAAGCTATAGGGAATATAGGGACCACCAGATACAGCTATAGGGACCACCAGATACAGCTATTGGAACCACCAGATACAGCTAGAGGGACCAACAGATACAGCTATAGGGACTATAGGGACCACCAGATACAGCTATAGGGACTATAGGGACCACTAGATAAAGCTATAGGGACCACCACATACAGCTATAGGGACTATAGGGTCCACCAGATACAGCTATAGGGACCACCAGATAAAGCTATAGGGAATATAGGGTCCACCAGATACAGCTATAGGGACCACCAGATAAAGCTATAGGGAATATAGGGACCACCAGATACAGCTATAGGGACCACCAGATACAGCTATAGGAACCACCAGATACAGCTAGAGGGACCAACAGATACAGCTATAGGGACTATAGGGACCACCAGATACAGCTATAGGGACTATGGGGACCACCAGATACAGCTATAGGGACTATAAGGACCAACAGATACAGCTATAGGGACTATAGGGACCACCATATACAGCTATAGGGACTATAGGGACCACTACATACAGCTATAGGGACTATAGGGACCACTAGATACAGCTATAGGGACTATAGAGATCACTAGATACAGCTATAGGGACCACCAGATACAGCTATAGGGACTATAGGGACCACCAGATACAGCTATAGGGACTATAGGGACCACCATATACAGCTATAGGGACTATAGGGACCACCAGATATAGCTATAGGGACTATAGGGTCCACCAGATACAGCTATAGGGGCCACCAGATACGACTATAGGGACTATAGGGACCACCAGATACAGCTATGGGGACTATAGGGACCACCAGATACAGCTATAGGGACTATAGGGACCACCATATACAGCTATAGGGACTATAGGGACCACCAGATACAGCTATAGGGACTATAGGGACCACTAGATACAGCTATAGGGACTATAGGGACCACTACATACAGCTATAGGGACTATAGGGACCACTAGATACAGCTATAGGGACTATAGAGATCACTAGATACAGCTATAGGGACCACCAGATACAGCTATAGGAACCACCAGATACAGCTAGAGGGACCAACAGATACAGCTATAGGGACTATAGGGACCACCAGATACAGCTATAGGGACTATGGGGACCACCAGATACAGCTATAGGGACTATAACGACCAACAGATACAGCTATAGGGACTATAGGGACCACCATATACAGCTATAGGGACTATAGGGACCACCAGATACAGCTATAGGGACTATAGGGACCACTAGATACAGCTATAGGGACTATAGGGACCACTACATACAGCTATAGGGACTATAGGGACCACTAGATACAGCTATAGGGACTATAGAGATCACTAGATACAGCTATAGGGACCACCAGATACAGCTATAGGGACTATAGGGACCACCAGATACAGCTATAGGGACTATAGGGACCACCATATACAGCTAT
Source organism: Oncorhynchus kisutch (assembly GCF_002021735.2). Taxonomy (NCBI): domain Eukaryota; kingdom Metazoa; phylum Chordata; class Actinopteri; order Salmoniformes; family Salmonidae; genus Oncorhynchus; species Oncorhynchus kisutch. The sequence goes on along the minus strand of NC_034203.2, from coordinate 48,810,813 downwards.
AGGGACTATATGGACCACCAGATATAGCTATAGGGACTATAGGGTCCACCAGATACAGCTATAGGGGCCACCAGATACGACTATAGGGACTATAGGGACCACCAGATACAGCTATGGGGACTATAGGGACCACCAGATACAGCTATAGGGACTATAGGGACCACCAGATACAGCTATAGGGGATATAGGGACCACCAGATACAGCTATAGGGACTATAGGGACCACCAGATACAGCTATAGGGACTATAGGCACCACCATATACAGCTATAGGGACTATAGGGACCACCAGATACAGCTATAGGGACTATAGGGACCACTAGATACAGCTATAGGGACTATAGGGACCACTACATACAGCTATAGGGACTATAGGGACCACCATATACAGATATAGGGACTATAGGGACCACCAGATATAGCTATAGGGACTATAGGGTCCACCAGATACAGCTATGGGTGCCACCAGATACGACTATAGGGACTATAGGGACCACCAGATACAGCTATGTGGACTATAGGGACCACCAGATACAGCTATAGGGACTATAGGGACCACCAGATACAGCTATAGGGGATATAGGGACCACCAGATACAGCTATAGGGACTATAGGGACCACCAGATAAAGCTATAGGGACCACCAGATAAAGCTATAGGGACCACCACATACAGCTATAGGGACTATAGGGTCCACCAGATACAGCTATAGGGACCACCAGATAAAGCTATAGGGACCACCACATACAGCTATAGGGACTATAGGGACCACCAGATACAGCTATAGGGACCACCAGATACAGTTATAGGGACCACCAGATACAGCTATAGGGACCACCAGATACAGCGATAGGGGCCACCAGATACAGCTATGGGGGCTATAGGGACCACCAGATACAACTATAGGGACTATAGGGACCACTAGATACAGCTATAGGGACCAACAGATACAGCTATAGGGACTATAGGGACCACCAGATACAGCTATAGGGACTATAGGGACCACTAGATACAGCTATAGGGACTATAGAGACCACCAGATACAGCTATAGGGACCACCAGATACAGCTATAGGGACTATAGGGACCACCAGATACAGCTATAGGGACTATAGGGACCACAAGATACAGCTATAGGGACCACCAGATATAGCTATAAGGACTATAGGGTCCACCAGATACAGCTATAGGGGCCACCAGGTACGACTATAGGGACTTTATGGACCACCAGATACAGCTATGGGGACTATAGGGACCACCAGATATAGCTATAGGGACTATAGGGACCACCGGATACAGCTATAGGGACTATAGGGACCACCAGATACAGCTATAGGGGATATAGGGACCACCAGATACAGCTATAGGGACTATAGGGACCACCAGATAAAGCTATAGGGACCACCACATACAGCTATAGGGACTATAGGGTCCACCAGATACAGCTATAGGGACCACCAGATAAAGCTATAGGGAATATAGGGACCACCAGATACAGCTATAGGGACCACCAGATACAGCTATTGGAACCACCAGATACAGCTAGAGGGACCAACAGATACAGCTATAGGGACTATAGGGACCACCAGATACAGCTATAGGGACTATAGGGACCACTAGATAAAGCTATAGGGACCACCACATACAGCTATAGGGACTATAGGGTCCACCAGATACAGCTATAGGGACCACCAGATAAAGCTATAGGGAATATAGGGTCCACCAGATACAGCTATAGGGACCACCAGATAAAGCTATAGGGAATATAGGGACCACCAGATACAGCTATAGGGACCACCAGATACAGCTATAGGAACCACCAGATACAGCTAGAGGGACCAACAGATACAGCTATAGGGACTATAGGGACCACCAGATACAGCTATAGGGACTATGGGGACCACCAGATACAGCTATAGGGACTATAAGGACCAACAGATACAGCTATAGGGACTATAGGGACCACCATATACAGCTATAGGGACTATAGGGACCACTACATACAGCTATAGGGACTATAGGGACCACTAGATACAGCTATAGGGACTATAGAGATCACTAGATACAGCTATAGGGACCACCAGATACAGCTATAGGGACTATAGGGACCACCAGATACAGCTATAGGGACTATAGGGACCACCATATACAGCTATAGGGACTATAGGGACCACCAGATATAGCTATAGGGACTATAGGGTCCACCAGATACAGCTATAGGGGCCACCAGATACGACTATAGGGACTATAGGGACCACCAGATACAGCTATGGGGACTATAGGGACCACCAGATACAGCTATAGGGACTATAGGGACCACCATATACAGCTATAGGGACTATAGGGACCACCAGATACAGCTATAGGGACTATAGGGACCACTAGATACAGCTATAGGGACTATAGGGACCACTACATACAGCTATAGGGACTATAGGGACCACTAGATACAGCTATAGGGACTATAGAGATCACTAGATACAGCTATAGGGACCACCAGATACAGCTATAGGAACCACCAGATACAGCTAGAGGGACCAACAGATACAGCTATAGGGACTATAGGGACCACCAGATACAGCTATAGGGACTATGGGGACCACCAGATACAGCTATAGGGACTATAACGACCAACAGATACAGCTATAGGGACTATAGGGACCACCATATACAGCTATAGGGACTATAGGGACCACCAGATACAGCTATAGGGACTATAGGGACCACTAGATACAGCTATAGGGACTATAGGGACCACTACATACAGCTATAGGGACTATAGGGACCACTAGATACAGCTATAGGGACTATAGAGATCACTAGATACAGCTATAGGGACCACCAGATACAGCTATAGGGACTATAGGGACCACCAGATACAGCTATAGGGACTATAGGGACCACCATATACAGCTATAGGGACTATATGGACCACCAGATATAGCTATAGGGACTATAGGGTCCACCAGATACAGCTATAGGGGCCGCCAGATACGACTATAGGGACTATAGGGACCACCAGATACAGCTATGGGGACTATAGGGACCACCAGATACAGCTATAGGGACTATAGGGACCACCAGATACAGCTATAGGGGATATAGGGACCACCAGATACAGCTATAGGGACTATAGGGACCACCAGATACAGCTATAGGGACTATAGGCACCACCATATACAGCTATAGGGACTATAGGGACCACCAGATACAGCTATAGGGACTATAGGGACCACTAGATACAGCTATAGGGACTATAGGGACCACTACATACAGCTATAGGGACTATAGGGACCACCATATACAGATATAGGGACTATAGGGACCACCAGATATAGCTATAGGGACTATAGGGTCCACCAGATACAGCTATGGGTGCCACCAGATACGACTATAGGGACTATAGGGACCACCAGATACAGCTATGTGGACTATAGGGACCACCAGATACAGCTATAGGGACTATAGGGACCACCAGATACAGCTATAGGGGATATAGGGACCACCAGATACAGCTATAGGGACTATAGGGACCACCAGATAAAGCTATAGGGACCACCAGATAAAGCTATAGGGACCACCACATACAGCTATAGGGACTATAGGGTCCACCAGATACAGCTATAGGGACCACCAGATAAAGCTATAGGGACCACCACATACAGCTATAGGGACTATAGGGACCACCAGATACAGCTATAGGGACCACCAGATACAGTTATAGGGACCACCAGATACAGCTATAGGGACCACCAGATACAGCGATAGGGGCCACCAGATACAGCTATGGGGGCTATAGGGACCACCAGATACAACTATAGGGACTATAGGGACCACCAGATACAGCTATAGGGACCAACAGATACAGCTATAGGGACTATAGGGACCACCAGATACAGCTATAGGGACTATAGGGACCACCAGATACAGCTATAGGGACTATAGGGACCACTAGATACAGCTATAGGGACTATAGAGACCACCAGATACAGCTATAGGGACCACCAGATACAGCTATAGGGACTATAGGGACCACCAGATACAGCTATAGGGACTATAGGGACCACAAGATACAGCTATAGGGACCACCAGATATAGCTATAAGGACTATAGGGTCCACCAGATACAGCTATAGGGGCCACCAGGTACGACTATAGGGACTTTATGGACCACCAGATACAGCTATGGGGACTATAGGGACCACCAGATATAGCTATAGGGACTATAGGGACCACCGGATACAGCTATAGGGACAATAGGGACCACCAGATACAGCTATAGGGGATATAGGGACCACCAGATACAGCTATAGGGACTATAGGGACCACCAGATAAAGCTATAGGGACCACCACATACAGCTATAGGGACTATAGGGTCCACCAGATACAGCTATAGGGACCACCAGATAAAGCTATAGGGAATATAGGGACCACCAGATACAGCTATAGGGACCACCAGATACAGCTATTGGAACCACCAGATACAGCTAGAGGGACCAACAGATACAGCTATAGGGACTATAGGGACCACCAGATACAGCTATAGGGGATATAGGGACCACCAGATACAGCTATAGGGACTATAGGGACCACTAGATAAAGCTATAGGGACCACCACATACAGCTATAGGGACTATAGGGTCCACCAGATACAGCTATAGGGACCACCAGATAAAGCTATAGGGAATATAGGGTCCACCAGATACAGCTATAGGGACCACCAGATAAAGTTATAGGGAATATAGGGACCACCAGATACAGCTATAGGGACCACCAGATACAGCTATAGGAACCACCAGATACAGCTAGAGGGACCAACAGATACAGCTATAGGGACTATAGGGACCACCAGATACAGCTATAGGGACTATGGGGACCACCAGATACAGCTATAGGGACTATAAGGACCAGCAGATACAGCTATAGGGACCACCAGATACAGCTATAGGTACAATAGGGACCACCAGATACAGCTATAGTGACTATAGGGTCCACCAGATAAAGCTATAGGGACCACCAGATAAAGCTATAGGGACCACCACATACAGCTATAGGGACTATAGGGTCCACCAGATACAGCTATAGGGACCACCAGATAAAGCTATAGGGACCACCACATACAGCTATAGGGACTATAGGGACCACCAGATACAGCTATAGGGACCACCAGATACAGTTATAGGGACCACCAGATACAGCTATAGGGACCACCAGATACAGCGATAGGGGCCACCAGATACAGCTATGGGGGCTATAGGGACCACCAGATACAACTATAGGGACTATAGGGACCACCAGATACAGCTATAGGGACCAACAGATACAGCTATAGGGACTATAGGGACCACCAGATACAGCTATAGGGACTATAGGGACCACCAGATACAGCTATAGGGACTATAGGGACCACTAGATACAGCTATAGGGACTATAGAGACCACTAGATACAGCTATAGGGACCACCAGATACAGCTATAGGGACTATAGGGACCACCAGATACAGCTATAGGGACTATAGGGACCACAAGATACAGCTATAGGGACCACCAGATATAGCTATAGGGGCCACCAGGTACGACTATAGGGACTTTATGGACCACCAGATACAGCTATGGGGACTATAGGGACCACCAGATATAGCTATAGGGACTATAGGGACCACCGGATACAGCTATAGGGACTATAGGGACCACCAGATACAGCTATAGGGGATATAGGGACCACCAGATACAGCTATAGGGACTATAGGGACCACCAGATAAAGCTATAGGGACCACCACATACAGCTATAGGGACTATAGGGTCCACCAGATACAGCTATAGGGACCACCAGATAAAGCTATAGGGAATATAGGGACCACCAGATACAGCTATAGGGACCACCAGATACAGCTATTGGAACCACCAGATACAGCTAGAGGGACCAACAGATACAGCTATAGGGACTATAGGGACCACCAGATACAGCTATAGGGGATATAGGGACCACCAGATACAGCTATAGGGACTATAGGGACCACTAGATAAAGCTATAGGGACCACCACATACAGCTATAGGGACTATAGGGTCCACCAGATACAGCTATAGGGACCACCAGATAAAGCTATAGGGAATATAGGGTCCACCAGATACAGCTATAGGGACCACCAGATAAAGTTATAGGGAATATAGGGACCACCAGATACAGCTATAGGGACCACCAGATACAGCTATAGGAACCACCAGATACAGCTAGAGGGACCAACAGATACAGCTATAGGGACTATAGGGACCACCAGATACAGCTATAGGGACTATGGGGACCACCAGATACAGCTATAGGGACTATAAGGACCAGCAGATACAGCTATAGGGACCACCAGATACAGCTATAGGTACAATAGGGACCACCAGATACAGCTATAGTGACTATAGGGTCCACCAGATACAGCTATAGGGACCACCAGGTACGACTATAGGGACTATAGGGACCACCGGATACAGCTATAGGGACTATAGGGACCACCAGATACAGCTATAGGGACTATAGGGACCACCAGATAAAGCTATAGGGACAACCAGATACAGCTATAGGGACTATAGGGTCCACCAGATACAGCTATAGGGACTATAGGGACCACAAGATACAGCTATAGGGACTATAGGGACCACCAGATACAGCTATAGGGGCCACCAGATACAGCTATAGGGACTATAGGGACCACCAGATACAGCTATAGGGACTATAGGGACCACAAGATACAGCTATAGGGACTATAGTGACCACCAGATACAGCTATAGGGACCACCACATACAGCTATAAGGACTATAGGGTCCACCAGATACAGCTATAGGGACCACCAGATAAAGCTATAGGGAATATAGGGACCACCAGATACAGCTATAGGGACCACCAGATACAGCTATAGGAACCACCAGATACAGCTAGAGGGACCAACAGATACAGCTATAGGGACTATAGGGACCACCAGATACAGCTATAGGGACTATGGGGACAACCAGATATAGCTATAGGGACTATAGGGTCCACCAGATACAGCTATAGGTGCCACCAGATACGACTATAGGGACTATAGGGACCACCAGATACAGCTATGTGGACTATAGGGACCACCAGATACAGCTATAGGGACTATAGGGACCACCAGATACAGCTATAGGGGATATAGGGACCACCAGATACAGCTATAGGGACTATAGGGACCACCAGATAAAGCTATAGGGACCACCAGATAAAGCTATAGGGACCACCAGATACAGCTATAGGGACAATAGGGACCACCAGATACAGCTATAGGGACTATAGGGACCACCAGATACAGCTATAGGGATATAGGGACCACCAGATAAAGCTATGGGGACCACCAGATACAGCTATAGGGACTATAGGGACCACCAGATAAAGCTATAGGGACCAGCAGATACAGCTATAGGGACCACCACATACAGCTATAGGGACTATAGGGCCCACCAGATACAGCTATAGGGACCACCAGATACAGCTATAGGGACTATAGGGACCACCAGATACAGCTATAGGGACTATAGGGACCACCAGATACAGCTATAGGGACCACCAGATACGGCTATAGGGACTATAGGGACCACCGGATACAGCTATAGGGACTATAGGGACCACCTGATACAGCTATAGGGACTATAGGGACCACCAGATACGGCTATAGGGACTATCGGGACCACCGGATACAGCTATAGGGACTATAGGAACCACCTGATACAGCTATAGGGACTATAGGGACCACCAGATACAGCTATAGGGACTATAAGGACCAACAGATACAGATATAGGGACCACCAGATACAGCTATAGGGACTATAGGGTCCACCAGATACAGATATAGGGACAGTCAGATTCAGCTATAGGGACTACAGGGACCACAAGATACAGCTATAGGGACTATAGGGACAACCAGATACAGCTATAGGGGCCACCAGATACAGCAATAGGGACTATAGGGACCACCAGATACAGCTTTAGGGACTATAGAGACCACCAGATACAGCTATAGGGACCACCAGATACAGCTATAGGGACCACCAGATACAGTTATAGGGACCACCAGATACAGCTATGGGGGCCACCAGATACAGCTATAGGGACAACCAGATACAGCTATAGGGACCACCAGATACAGCTATATGGACCACCAGATACAGCTATAGGGACCACCAGATACAGCTATAGGGACCACCAGATACAGCGATAGGGGCCACCAAACACAGCTATGGGGGCTATAGGGACCACCAGATACAGCTATAGGGACTATAGGGACCACCAGATACAGCTATAGGGACCAACAGATACAGCTATAGGGACTATAGGGACCACCAGATACAGCTATAGGGACTATAGGGACCACTAGATACAGCTATAGGGACCACCAGATACAGCTATAGGGACTATAGGGACCACCATATACAGCTATAGGGACTATAGGGACCACCAGATACAGCTATAGGGACTATAGGGACCACTAGATACAGCTATAGGGACTATAGGGACCACTACATACAGCTATAGGGACTATAGGGACCACTAGATACAGCTATAGGGACTATAGAGATCACTAGATACAGCTATAGGGACCACCAGATACAGCTATAGGGACTATAGGGACCACCAGATACAGCTATAGGGACTATAGGGACCACCATATACAGCTATAGGGACTATAGGGACCACCAGATATAGCTATAGGGACTATAGGGTCCACCAGATACAGCTATAGGGGCCACCAGATACGACTATAGGGACTATAGGGACCACCAGATACAGCTATGGGGACTATAGGGACCACCAGATACAGCTATAGGGACTATAGGGACCACCAGATAAAGCTATAGGGACCACCACATACAGCTATAGGGACTATAGGGTCCACCAGATACAGCTATAGGGACCACCAGATAAAGCTATAGGGAATATAGGGTCCACCAGATACAGCTATAGGGACCACCAGATAAAGCTATAGGGAATATAGGGACCACCAGATACAGCTATAGGGACCACCAGATACAGCTATAGGAACCACCAGATACAGCTAGAGGGACCAACAGATACAGCTATAGGGACTATAGGGACCACCAGATACAGCTATAGGGACTATGGGGACCACCAGATACAGCTATAGGGACTATAAGGACCAACAGATACAGCTATAGGGACCACCAGATACAGCTATAGGTACAATAGGGACCACCAGATACAGCTATAGTGACTATAGGGTCCACCAGATACAGCTATAGGGACAACCAGATACAGCTATAGGGACCACCAGATACAGCTATAGGGACTATAGGGTCCACCAGATACAGCTATAGGGACTATAGGGACCACAAGATACAGCTATAGGGACTATAGGGACCACCAGATACAGCTATAGGGGCCACCAGATACAGCTATAGGGACTATAGGGACCACCAGATACAGCTATAGGGACTATAGGGACCACAAGATACAGCTATAGGGACTATAGTGACCACCAGATACAGCTATAGGGACCACCACATACAGCTATAAGGACTATAGGGTCCACCAGATACAGCTATAGGGACCACCAGATAAAGCTATAGGGAATATAGGGACCACCAGATACAGCTATAGGGACCACCAGATACAGCTATAGGAACCACCAGATACAGCTAGAGGGACCAACAGATACAGCTATAGGGACTATAGGGACCACCAGATACAGCTATAGGGACTATGGGGACAACCAGATATAGCTATAGGGACTATAGGGTCCACCAGATACAGCTATAGGTGCCACCAGATACGACTATAGGGACTATAGGGACCACCAGATACAGCTATAGGGACTATAGGGACCACCAGATACAGCTATAGGGGATATAGGGACCACCAGATACAGCTATAGGGACTATAGGGACCACCAGATAAAGCTATAGGGACCACCAGATAAAGCTATAGGGACCACCAGATACAGCTATAGGGACAATAGGGACCACCAGATACAGCTATAGGGACTATAGGGACCACCAGATATAGCTATAGGGATATAGGGACCACCAGATAAAGCTATAGGGACCACCAGATACAGCTATAGGGACTATAGGGACCACCAGATAAAGCTATAGGGACCAGCAGATACAGCTATAGGGACCACCACATACAGCTATAGGGACTATAGGGCCCACCAGATACAGCTATAGGGACCACCAGATACAGCTATAGGGACTATAGGGACCACCAGATACAGCTATAGGGACTATAGGGACCACCAGATACAGCTATAGGGACCACCAGATACGGCTATAGGGACTATAGGGACCACCGGATACAGCTATAGGGACTATAGGGACCACCTGATACAGCTATAGGGACTATAGGGACCACCAGATACGGCCATAGGGACTATCGGGACCACCGGATACAGCTATAGGGACTATAGGGACCACCTGATACAGCTATAGGGACTATAGGGACCACCAGATACAGCTATAGGGACTATAAGGACCAACAGATACAGATATAGGGACCACCAGATACAGCTATAGGGACTATAGGGTCCACCAGATACAGCTATAGGGACAACCAGATACAGCTATAGGGACTATAGGGTCCACCAGATACAGCTATAGGGACTATAGGGACCACAAGATACAGCTATAGGGACTATAGGGACCACCAGATACAGCTATAGGGGCCACCAGATACAGCTATAGGGACTATAGGGACCACCAGATACAGCTATAGGGACTATAGGGACCACAAGATACAGCTATAGGGGCCACCAGATACAGCTATAGGGACTATAGGGACCACCAGATACAGCTATAGGGACTATAGGGACCACAAGATACAGCTATAGGGACTATAGTGACCACCAGATACAGCTATAGGGACCACCACATACAGCTATAAGGACTATAGGGTCCACCAGATACAGCTATAGGGACCACCAGATAAAGCTATAGGGACAACCAGATACAGCTATAGGGACTATAGGGTCCACCAGATACAGCTATAGGGACTATAGGGACCACAAGATACAGCTATAGGGACTATAGGGACCACCAGATACAGCTATAGGGGCCACCAGATACAGCTATAGGGACTATAGGGACCACCAGATACAGCTATAGGGACTATAGGGACCACAAGATACAGCTATAGGGACTATAGTGACCACCAGATACAGCTATAGGGACCACCACATACAGCTATAAGGACTATAGGGTCCACCAGATACAGCTATAGGGACCACCAGATAAAGCTATAGGGAATATAGGGACCACCAGATACAGCTATAGGGACCACCAGATACAGCTATAGGAACCACCAGATACAGCTAGAGGGACCAACAGATACAGCTATAGGGACTATAGGGACCACCAGATACAGCTATAGGGACTATGGGGACAACCAGATATAGCTATAGGGACTATAGGGTCCACCAGATACAGCTATAGGTGCCACCAGATACGACTATAGGGACTATAGGGACCACCAGATACAGCTATGTGGACTATAGGGACCACCAGATACAGCTATAGGGACTATAGGGACCACCAGATACAGCTATAGGGGATATAGGGACCACCAGATACAGCTATAGGGACTATAGGGACCACCAGATAAAGCTATAGGGACCACCAGATAAAGCTATAGGGACCACCAGATACAGCTATAGGGACAATAGGGACCACCAGATACAGCTATAGGGACTATAGGGACCACCAGATACAGCTATAGGGATATAGGGACCACCAGATAAAGCTATGGGGACCACCAGATACAGCTATAGGGACTATAGGGACCACCAGATACAGCTATAGGGACTATAGGGACCACCAGATACAGCTATAGGGACCACCAGATACGGCTATAGGGACTATAGGGACCACCGGATACAGCTATAGGGACTATAGGGACCACCTGATACAGCTATAGGGACTATAGGGACCACCAGATACGGCTATAGGGACTATCGGGACCACCGGATACAGCTATAGGGACTATAGGAACCACCTGATACAGCTATAGGGACTATAGGGACCACCAGATACAGCTATAGGGACTATAAGGACCAACAGATACAGATATAGGGACCACCAGATACAGCTATAGGGACTATAGGGTCCACCAGATACAGATATAGGGACAGTCAGATTCAGCTATAGGGACTACAGGGACCACAAGATACAGCTATAGGGACTATAGGGACCACCAGATACAGCTATAGGGGCCACCAGATACAGCAATAGGGACTATAGGGACCACCAGATACAGCTTTAGGGACTATAGAGACCACCAGATACAGCTATAGGGACCACCAGATACAGCTATAGGGACCACCAGATACAGTTATAGGGACCACCAGATACAGCTATGGGGGCCACCAGATACAGCTATAGGGACAACCAGATACAGCTATAGGGACCACCAGATACAGCTATATGGACCACCAGATACAGCTATAGGGACCACCAGATACAGCTATAGGGACCACCAGATACAGCGATAGGGGCCACCAAACACAGCTATGGGGGCTATAGGGACCACCAGATACAGCTATAGGGACTATAGGGACCACCAGATACAGCTATAGGGACCAACAGATACAGCTATAGGGACTATAGGGACCACCAGATACAGCTATAGGGACTATAGGGACCACTAGATACAGCTATAGGGACCACCAGATACAGCTATAGGGACTATAGGGACCACCATATACAGCTATAGGGACTATAGGGACCACCAGATACAGCTATAGGGACTATAGGGACCACTAGATACAGCTATAGGGACTATAGGGACCACTACATACAGCTATAGGGACTATAGGGACCACTAGATACAGCTATAGGGACTATAGAGATCACTAGATACAGCTATAGGGACCACCAGATACAGCTATAGGGACTATAGGGACCACCAGATACAGCTATAGGGACTATAGGGACCACCATATACAGCTATAGGGACTATAGGGACCACCAGATATAGCTATAGGGACTATAGGGTCCACCAGATACAGCTATAGGGGCCACCAGATACGACTATAAGGACTATAGGGACCACCAGATACAGCTATGGGGACTATAGGGACCACCAGATACAGCTATAGGGACTATAGGGACCACCAGATAAAGCTATAGGGACCACCACATACAGCTATAGGGACTATAGGGTCCACCAGATACAGCTATAGGGACCACCAGATAAAGCTATAGGGAATATAGGGTCCACCAGATACAGCTATAGGGACCACCAGATAAGCTATAGGGAATATAGGGACCACCAGATACAGCTATAGGGACCACCAGATACAGCTATAGGAACCACCAGATACAGCTAGAGGGACCAACAGATACAGCTATAGGGACTATAGGGACCACCAGATACAGCTATAGGGACTATGGGGACCACCAGATACAGCTATAGGGACTATAAGGACCAACAGATACAGCTATAGGGACCACCAGATACAGCTATAGGTACAATAGGGACCACCAGATACAGCTATAGTGACTATAGGGTCCACCAGATACAGCTATAGGGACAACCAGATACAGCTATAGGGACCACCAGATACAGCTATAGGGACTATAGGGTCCACCAGATACAGCTATAGGGACTATAGGGACCACAAGATACAGCTATAGGGACTATAGGGACCACCAGATACAGCTATAGGGGCCACCAGATACAGCTATAGGGACTATAGGGACCACCAGATACAGCTATAGGGACTATAGGGACCACAAGATACAGCTATAGGGACTATAGTGACCACCAGATACAGCTATAGGGACCACCACATACAGCTATAAGGACTATAGGGTCCACCAGATACAGCTATAGGGACCACCAGATAAAGCTATAGGGAATATAGGGACCACCAGATACAGCTATAGGGACCACCAGATACAGCTATAGGAACCACCAGATACAGCTAGAGGGACCAACAGATACAGCTATAGGGACTATAGGGACCACCAGATACAGCTATAGGGACTATGGGGACAACCAGATATAGCTATAGGGACTATAGGGTCCACCAGATACAGCTATAGGTGCCACCAGATACGACTATAGGGACTATAGGGACCACCAGATACAGCTATAGGGACTATAGGGACCACCAGATACAGCTATAGGGGATATAGGGACCACCAGATACAGCTATAGGGACTATAGGGACCACCAGATAAAGCTATAGGGACCACCAGATAAAGCTATAGGGACCACCAGATACAGCTATAGGGACAATAGGGACCACCAGATACAGCTATAGGGACTATAGGGACCACCAGATATAGCTATAGGGATATAGGGACCACCAGATAAAGCTATAGGGACCACCAGATACAGCTATAGGGACTATAGGGACCACCAGATAAAGCTATAGGGACCAGCAGATACAGCTATAGGGACCACCACATACAGCTATAGGGACTATAGGGCCCACCAGATACAGCTATAGGGACCACCAGATACAGCTATAGGGACTATAGGGACCACCAGATACAGCTATAGGGACTATAGGGACCACCAGATACAGCTATAGGGACCACCAGATACGGCTATAGGGACTATAGGGACCACCGGATACAGCTATAGGGACTATAGGGACCACCTGATACAGCTATAGGGACTATAGGGACCACCAGATACGGCTATAGGGACTATCGGGACCACCGGATACAGCTATAGGGACTATAGGGACCACCTGATACAGCTATAGGGACTATAGGGACCACCAGATACAGCTATAGGGACTATAAGGACCAACAGATACAGATATAGGGACCACCAGATACAGCTATAGGGACTATAGGGTCCACCAGATACAGCTATAGGGACAGTCAGATTCAGCTATAGGGACTACAGGGACCACAAGATACAGCTATAGGGACTATAGGGACCACCAGATACAGCTATAGGGGCCACCAGATACAGCAATAGGGACTATAGGGACCACCAGATACAGCTTTAGGGACTATAGAGACCACCAGATACAGCTATAGGGACCACCAGATACAGCTATAGGGACCACCAGATACAGTTATAGGGACCACCAGATACAGCTATGGGGGCCACCAGATACAGCTATAGGGACAACCAGATACAGCTATAGGGACCACCAGATACAGCTATAGGGACCACCAGATACAGCTATAGGGACCACCAGATACAGCTATAGGGACCACCAGATACAGCGATAGGGGCCACCAAACACAGCTATGGGGGCTATAGGGACCACCAGATACAGCTATAGGGACTATAGGGACCACCAGATACAGCTATAGGGACCAACAGATACAGCTATAGGGACTATAGGGACCACCAGATACAGCTATAGGGACCACCAGATACAGCTATAGGGACTATAGGGACCACCATATACAGCTATAGGGACTATAGGGACCACCAGATACAGCTATAGGGACTATAGGGACCACTAGATACAGCTATAGGGAATATAGGGACCACTACATACAGCTATAGGGACTATAGGGACCACTAGATACAGCTATAGGGACTATAGAGATCACTAGATACAGCTATAGGGACCACCAGATACAGCTATAGGGACTATAGGGAACACCAGATACAGCTATAGGGACTATAGGGACCACCATATACAGCTATAGGGACTATAGGGACCACCAGATATAGCTATAGGGACTATAGGGTCCACCAGATACAGCTATAGGGGCCACCAGATACGACTATAGGGACTATAGGGACCACCAGATACAGCTATGGGGACTATAGGGACCACCAGATACAGCTATAGGGACTATAGGGACCACCAGATACAGCTATAGGGGATATAGGGACCACCAGATACAGCTATAGGGACCACCAGATACAGCTAAAGGGACTATAGGCACCACCATATACAGCTATAGGGACTATAGGGACCACCAGATACAGCTATAGGGACTATAGGGACCACTAGATACAGCTATAGGGACTATAGGGACCACTACATACAGCTAAAGGGACTATAGGGACCACTAGATACAGCTATAGGGACTATAGGGACCACCATATACAGATATAGAGACTATAGGGACCACCAGATATAGCTATAGGGACTATAGGGTCCACCAGATACAGCTATGGGTGCCACCAGATACGACTATAGGGACTATAGGGACCACCAGATACAGCTATGTGGACTATAGGGACCACCAGATACAGCTATAGGGACTATAGGGACCACCAGATACAGCTATAGGGGATATAGGGACCACCAGATACAGCTATAGGGACTATAGGGACCACCAGATAAAGCTATAGGGACCACCAGATAAAGCTATAGGGACCACCACATACAGCTATAGGGACTATAGGGTCCACCAGATACAGCTATAGGGACCACCACATACAGCTATAGGGACCACCACATACAGCTATAGGGACTATAGGGACCACCAGATACAGCTATAGGGACCACCAGATACAGTTATAGGGACCACCAGATACAGCTATAGGGACCACCAGATACAGCGATAGGGGCCACCAGATACAGCTATGGGGGCTATAGGGACCACCAGATACAACTATAGGGACTATAGGGACCACCAGATACAGCTATAGGGACCAACAGATACAGCTATAGGGACTATAGGGACCACCAGATACAGCTATAGGGACTATAGGGACCACTAGATACAGCTATAGGGACTATAGAGACCACCAGATACAGCTATAGGGACCACCAGATACAGCTATAGGGACTATAGGGACCACCAGATACAGCTATAGGGACTATAGGGACCACAAGATACAGCTATAGGGACCACCAGATATAGCTATAAGGACAATAGGGTCCACCAGATACAGCTATAGGGGCCACCAGGTACGACTATAGGGACTTTATGGACCACCAGATACAGCTATGGGGACTATAGGGACCACCAGATATAGCTATAGGGACTATAGGGACCACCGGATACAGCTATAGGGACTATAGGGACCACCAGATACAGCTATAGGGGATATAGGGACCACCAGATACAGCTATAGGGACTATAGGGACCACCAGATAAAGCTATAGGGACCACCACATACAGCTATAGGGACTATAGGGTCCACCAGATACAGCTATAGGGACCACCAGATACAGCTATAGGGACTATAGGGACCACCAGATACAGCTATAGGGACTATAGGGACCACAAGATACAGCTATAGGGACCACCAGATATAGCTATAAGGACTATAGGGTCCACCAGATACAGCTATAGGGGCCACCAGGTACGACTATAGGGACTTTATGGACCACCAGATACAGCTATGGGGACTTTAGGGACCACCAGATATAGCTATAGGGACTATAGGGACCACCGGATACAGCTATAGGGACTATAGGGACCACCAGATACAGCTATAGGGGATATAGGGACCACCAGATACAGCTATAGGGACTATAGGGACCACCAGATAAAGCTATAGGGACCACCACATACAGCTATAGGGACTATAGGGTCCACCAGATACAGCTATAGGGACCACCAGATAAAGCTATAGGGAATATAGGGACCACCAGATACAGCTATAGGGACCACCAGATACAGCTATTGGAACCACCAGATACAGCTAGAGGGACCACCAGATACAGCTATAGGGACTATAGGGACCACCAGATACAGCTATAGGGGATATAGGGACCACCAGATACAGCTATAGGGACTATAGGGACCACTAGATAAAGCTATAGGGACCACCACATACAGCTATAGGGACTATAGGGTCCACCAGATACAGCTATAGGGACCACCAGATAAAGCTATAGGGAATATAGGGTCCACCAGATACAGCTATAGGGACCACCAGATAAAGCTATAGGGAATATAGGGACCACCAGATACAGCTATAGGGACCACCAGATACAGCTATAGGAACCACCAGATACAGCTAGAGGGACCAACAGATACAGCTATAGGGACGATAGGGACCACCAGATACAGCTATAGGGACTATGGGGACCACCAGATACAGCTATAGGGACTATAAGGACCAACAGATACAGCTATAGGGACCACCAGATACAGCTATAGGTACAATAGGGACCACCAGATACAGCTATAGTGACTATAGGGTCCACCAGATACAGCTATAGGGACCACCAGGTACGACTATAGGGACTATAGGGACCACCGGATACAGCTATAGGGACTATAGGGACCACCAGATACAGCTATAGGGACTATAGGGACCACCAGATAAAGCTATAGGGACAACCAGATACAGCTATAGGGACCACCAGATACAGCTATAGGGACTATAGGGTCCACCAGATACAGCTATAGGGACTATAGGGACCACAAGATACAGCTATAGGGACTATAGGGACCACCAGATACAGCTATAGGGGCCACCAGATACAGCTATAGGGACTATAGGGACCACCAGATACAGCTATAGGGACTATAGGGACCACAAGATACAGCTATAGGGACTATAGTGACCACCAGATACAGCTATAGGGACCACCACATACAGCTATAAGGACTATAGGGTCCACCAGATACAGCTATAGGGACCACCAGATAAAGCTATAGGGAATATAGGGACCACCAGATACAGCTATAGGGACCACCAGATACAGCTATAGGAACCACCAGATACAGCTAGAGGGACCAACAGATACAGCTATAGGGACTATAGGGACCACCAGATACAGCTATAGGGACTATGGGGACAACCAGATATAGCTATAGGGACTATAGGGTCCACCAGATACAGCTATAGGTGCCACCAGATACGACTATAGGGACTATAGGGACCACCAGATACAGCTATGTGGACTATAGGGACCACCAGATACAGCTATAGGGACTATAGGGACCACCAGATACAGCTATAGGGGATATAGGGACCACCAGATACAGCTATAGGGACTATAGGGACCACCAGATAAAGCTATAGGGACCACCAGATAAAGCTATAGGGACCACCAGATACAGCTATAGGGACAATAGGGACCACCAGATACAGCTATAGGGACTATAGGGACCACCAGATACAGCTATAGGGATATAGGGACCACCAGATAAAGCTATAGGGACCACCAGATACAGCTATAGGGACTATAGGGACCACCAGATAAAGCTATAGGGACCAGCAGATACAGCTTTAGGGACCACCACATACAGCTATAGGGACTATAGGGCCCACCAGATACAGCTATAGGGACCACCAGATACAGCTATAGGGACTATAGGGACCACCAGATACAGCTATAGGGACTATAGGGACCACCAGATACAGCTATAGGGACCACCAGATACGGCTATAGGGACTATAGGGACCACCGGATACAGCTATAGGGACTATAGGGACCACCTGATACAGCTATAGGGACTATAGGGACCACCAGATACGGCTATAGGGACTATCGGGACCACCGGATACAGCTATAGGGACTATAGGGACCACCTGATACAGCTATAGGGACTATAGGGACCACCAGATACAGCTATAGGGACTATAAGGACCAACAGATACAGATATAGGGACCACCAGATACAGCTATAGGGACTATAGGGTCCACCAGATACAGCTATAGGGACAGTCAGATTCAGCTATAGGGACTACAGGGACCACAAGATACAGCTATAGGGACTATAGGGACCACCATATACAGCTATAGGGGCCACCAGATACAGCAATAGGGACTATAGGGACCACCAGATACAGCTTTAGGGACTATAGAGACCACCAGATACAGCTATAGGGACCACCAGATACAGCTATAGGGACCACCAGATACAGTTATAGGGACCACCAGATACAGCTATGGGGGCCACCAGATACAGCTATAGGGACAACCAGATACAGCTATAGGGACCACCAGATACAGCTATATGGACCACCAGATACAGCTATAGGGACCACCAGATACAGCTATAGGGACCACCAGATACAGCGATGGGGGCCACCAAACACAGCTATGGGGGCTATAGGGACCACCAGATACAGCTATAGGGACTATAGGGACCACCAGATACAGCTATAGGGACCAACAGATACAGCTATAGGGACTATAGGGACCACCAGATACAGCTATAGGGACTATAGGGACCACTAGATACAGCTATAGGGACCACCAGATACAGCTATAGGGACTATAGGGACCACCATATACAGCTATAGGGACTATAGGGACCACCAGATACAGCTATAGGGACTATAGGGACCACTAGATACAGCTATAGGGACTATAGGGACCACTACATACAGCTATAGGGACTATAGGGACCACTAGATACAGCTATAGGGACTATAGAGATCACTAGATACAGCTATAGGGACCACCAGATACAGCTATAGGGACTATAGGGACCACCAGATACAGCTATAGGGACTATAGGGACCACCATATACAGCTATAGGGACTATAGGGACCACCAGATATAGCTATAGGGACTATAGGGTCCACCAGATACAGCTATAGGGGCCACCAGATACGACTATAGGGACTATAGGGACCACCAGATACAGCTATGGGGACTATAGGGACCACCAGATACAGCTATAGGGACTATAGGGACCACCAGATAAAGCTATAGGGACCACCACATACAGCTATAGGGACTATAGGGTCCACCAGATACAGCTATAGGGACCACCAGATAAAGCTATAGGGAATATAGGGTCCACCAGATACAGCTATAGGGACCACCAGATAAAGCTATAGGGAATATAGGGACCACCAGATACAGCTATAGGGACCACCAGATACAGCTATAGGGACCACCAGATACAGCGATAGGGGCCACCAAACACAGCTATGGGGGCTATAGGGACCACCAGATACAGCTATAGGGACTATAGGGACCACCAGATACAGCTATAGGGACCAACAGATACAGCTATAGGGACTATAAGGACCAACAGATACAGCTATAGGGACCACCAGATACAGCTATAGGTACAATAGGGACCACCAGATACAGCTATAGTGACTATAGGGTCCACCAGATACAGCTATAGGGACCACCAGGTACGACTATAGGGACTATAGGGACCACCGGATACAGCTATAGGGACTATAGGGACCACCAGATAAAGCTATAGGGACAACCAGATACAGCTATAGGGACCACCAGATACAGCTATAGGGACTATAGGGTCCACCAGATACAGCTATAGGGACTATAGGGACCACAAGATACAGCTATAGGGACTATAGGGACCACCAGATACAGCTATAGGGGCCACCAGATACAGCTATAGGGACTATAGGGACCACCAGATACAGCTATAGGGACTATAGGGACCACAAGATACAGCTATAGGGACTATAGTGACCACCAGATACAGCTATAGGGACCACCACATACAGCTATAAGGACTATAGGGTCCACCAGATACAGCTATAGGGACCACCAGATAAAGCTATAGGGAATATAGGGACCACCAGATACAGCTATAGGGACCACCAGATACAGCTATAGGAACCACCAGATACAGCTAGAGGGACCAACAGATACAGCTATAGGGACTATAGGGACCACCAGATACAGCTATAGGGACTATGGGGACAACCAGATATAGCTATAGGGACTATAGGGTCCACCAGATACAGCTATAGGTGCCACCAGATACGACTATAGGGACTATAGGGACCACCAGATACAGCTATGTGGACTATAGGGACCACCAGATACAGCTATAGGGACTATAGGGACCACCAGATACAGCTATAGGGGATATAGGGACCACCAGATACAGCTATAGGGACTATAGGGACCACCAGATAAAGCTATAGGGACCACCAGATAAAGCTATAGGGACCACCAGATACAGCTATAGGGACAATAGGGACCACCAGATACAGCTATAGGGACTATAGGGACCACCAGATACAGCTATAGGGATATAGGGACCACCAGATAAAGCTATAGGGACCACCAGATACAGCTATAGGGACTATAGGGACCACCAGATAAAGCTATAGGGACCAGCAGATACAGCTATAGGGACCACCACATACAGCTATAGGGACTATAGGGCCCACCAGATACAGCTATAGGGACCACCAGATACAGCTATAGGGACTATAGGGACCACCAGATACAGCTATAGGGACTATAGGGACCACCAGATACAGCTATAGGGACCACCAGATACGGCTATAGGGACTATAGGGACCACCGGATACAGCTATTGGGACTATAGGGACCACCTGATACAGCTATAGGGACTATAGGGACCACCAGATACGGCTATAGGGACTATTGGGACCACCGGATACAGCTATAGGGACTATAGGGACCACCTGATACAGCTATAGGGACTATAGGGACCACCAGATACAGCTATAGGGACTATAAGGACCAACAGATACAGATATAGGGACCACCAGATACAGCTATAGGGACTATAGGGTCCACCAGATACAGCTATAGGGACAGTCAGATTCAGCTATAGGGACTACAGGGACCACAAGATACAGCTATAGGGACTATAGGGACCACCAGATACAGCTATAGGGGCCACCAGATACAGCAATAGGGACTATAGGGACCACCAGATACAGCTTTAGGGACTATAGAGACCACCAGATACAGCTATAGGGACCACCAGATACAGCTATAGGGACCACCAGATACAGTTATAGGGACCACCAGATACAGCTATGGGGGCCACCAGATACAGCTATAGGGACAACCAGATACAGCTATAGGGACCACCAGATACAGCTATATGGACCACCAGATACAGCTATAGGGACCACCAGATACAGCTATAGGGACCACCAGATACAGCGATAGGGGCCACCAAACACAGCTATGGGGGCTATAGGGACCACCAGATACAGCTATAGGGACTATAGGGACCACCAGATACAGCTATAGGGACCAACAGATACAGCTATAGGGACTATAGGGACCACCAGATACAGCTATAGGGACTATAGGGACCACTAGATACAGCTATAGGGACCACCAGATACAGCTATAGGGACTATAGGGACCACCATATACAGCTATAGGGACTATAGGGACCACCAGATACAGCTATAGGGACTATAGGGACCACCAGATACGGCTATAGGGACTATCGGGACCACCGGATACAGCTATAGGGACTATAGGGACCACCTGATACAGCTATAGGGACTATAGGGACCACCAGATACAGCTATAGGGACTATAAGGACCAACAGATACAGATATAGGGACCACCAGATACAGCTATAGGGCCTATAGGGTCCACCAGATACAGCTATAGGGACAGTCAGATTCAGCTATAGGGACTACAGGGACCACAAGATACAGCTATAGGGACTATAGGGACCACCAGATACAGCTATAGGGGCCACCAGATACAGCAATAGGGACTATAGGGACCACCAGATACAGCTTTAGGGACTATAGAGACCACCAGATACAGCTATAGGGACCACCAGATACAGCTATAGGGACCACCAGATACAGTTATAGGGACCACCAGATACAGCTATGGGGGCCACCAGATACAGCTATAGGGACAACCAGATACAGCTATAGGGACCACCAGATACAGCTATATGGACCACCAGATACAGCTATAGGGACCACCAGATACAGCTATAGGGACCACCAGATACAGCGATAGGGGCCACCAAACACAGCTATGGGGGCTATAGGGACCACCAGATACAGCTATAGGGACTATAGGGACCACCAGATACAGCTATAGGGACCAACAGATACAGCTATAGGGACTATAGGGACCACCAGATACAGCTATAGGGACTATAGGGACCACTAGATACAGCTATAGGGACCACCAGATACAGCTATAGGGACTAAAGGGACCACCATATACAGCTATAGGGACTATAGGGACCACCAGATACAGCTATAGGGACTATAGAGATCACTAGATACAGCTATAGGGACCACCAGATACAGCTATAGGGACTATAGGGACCACCAGATACAGCTATAGGGACTATAGGGACCACCATATACAGCTATAGGGACTATAGGGACCACCAGATATAGCTATAGGGACTATAGGGTCCACCAGATACAGCTATAGGGGCCACCAGATACGACTATAGGGACTATAGGGACCACCTTATACTGCTATGGGGACTATAGGGACCACCAGATACAGCTATAGGGACTATAGGGACCACCAGATAAAGCTATAGGGACCACCACATACAGCTATAGGGACTATAGGGTCCACCAGATACAGCTATAGGGACCACCAGATAAAGCTATAGGGAATATAGGGTCCACCAGATACAGCTATAGGGACCACCAGATAAAGCTATAGGGAATATAGGGACCACCAGATACAGCTATAGGGACCAACAGATACAGCTATAGGAACCACCAGATACAGCTAGAGGGACCAACAGATACAGCTATAGGGACTATAGGGACCACCAGATACAGCTATAGGGACTATGGGGACCACCAGATACAGCTATAGGGACTATAAGGACCAACAGATACAGCTATAGGGACCACCAGATACAGCTATAGGTACAATAGGGACCACCAGATACAGCTATAGTGACTATAGGGTCCACCAGATACAGCTATAGGGACCACCAGGTACGACTATAGGGACTATAGGTACCACCGGATACAGCTATAGGGACTATAGGGACCACCAGATACAGCTATAGGGACTATAGGGACCACCAGATAAAGCTATAGGGACAACCAGATACAGCTATAGGGACCACCAGATACAGCTATAGGGACTATAGGGTCCACCAGATACAGCTATAGGGACTATAGGGACCACCAGATATAGCTATAGGGACCACCAGATACAGCTATAGGGACCACCAGATACAGCTATAGGGACCACCAGATACAGCGATAGGGGCCACCAAACACAGCTATGGGGGCTATAGGGACCACCAGATACAGCTATAGGGACTATAGGGACCACCAGATACAGCTATAGGGACCAACAGATAAAGCTATAGGGACTATAGGGACCACCAGATACAGCTATAGGGACTATAGGGACCACTAGATACAGCTATAGGGACCACCAGATACAGCTATAGGGACTATAGGGACCACCATATACAGCTATAGGGACTATAGGGACCACCAGATACAGCTATAGGGACTATAGGGACCACTAGATACAGCTATAAGGACTATAGGGACCACTACATACAGCTATAGGGACTATAGGGACCACTAGATACAGCTATAGGGACTATAGAGATCACTAGATACAGCTATAGGGACCACCAGATACAGCTATAGGGACTATAGGGACCACCAGATACAGCTATAGGGACTATAGGGACCACCATATACAGCTATAGGGACTATAGGGACCACCAGATATAGCTATAGGGACTATAGGGTCCACCAGATACAGCTATAGGGGCCACCAGATACGACTATAGGGACTATAGGGACCACCAGATACAGCTATGGGGACTATAGGGACCACCAGATACAGCTATAGGGACTATAGGGACCACAAGATACAGCTATAGGGACCACCAGATATAGCTATAAGGACTATAGGGTCCACCAGATACAGCTATAGGGGCCACCAGGTACGACTATAGGGACTTTATGGACCACCAGATACAGCTATGGGGACTATAGGGACCACCAGATATAGCTATAGGGACTATAGGGACCACCGGATACAGCTATAGGGACTATAGGGACCACCAGATACAGCTATAGGGGATATAGGGACCACCAGATACAGCTATAGGGACTATAGGGACCACCAGATAAAGCTATAGGGACCACCACATACAGCTATAGGGACTATAGGGTCCACCAGATACAGCTATAGGGACCACCAGATAAAGCTATAGGGAATATAGGGACCACCAGATACAGCTATAGGGACCACCAGATACAGCTATTGGAACCACCAGATACAGCTAGAGGGACCAACAGATACAGCTATAGGGACTATAGGGACCACCAGATACAGCTATAGGGGATATAGGGACCACCAGATACAGCTATAGGGACTATAGGGACCACTAGATAAAGCTATAGGGACCACCACATACAGCTATAGGGACTATAGGGTCCACCAGATACAGCTATAGGGACCACCAGATAAAGCTATAGGGAATATAGGGTCCACCAGATACAGCTATAGGGACCACCAGATAAAGCTATAGGGAATATAGGGACCACCAGATACAGCTATAGGGACCACCAGATACAGCTATAGGAACCACCAGATACAGCTAGAGGGACCAACAGATACAGCTATAGGGACGATAGGGACCACCAGATACAGCTATAGGGACTATGGGGACCACCAGATACAGCTATAGGGACTATAAGGACCAACAGATACAGCTATAGGGACCACCAGATACAGCTATAGGTACAATAGGGACCACCAGATACAGCTATAGTGACTATAGGGTCCACCAGATACAGCTATAGGGACCACCAGGTACGACTATAGGGACTATAGGGACCACCGGATACAGCTATAGGGACTATAGGGACCACCAGATAAAGCTATAGGGACAACCAGATACAGCTATAGGGACCACCAGATACAGCTATAGGGACTATAGGGTCCACCAGATACAGCTATAGGGACTATAGGGACCACAAGATACAGCTATAGGGACTATAGGGACCACCAGATACAGCTATAGGGGCCACCAGATACAGCTATAGGGACTATAGGGACCACCAGATACAGCTATAGGGACTATAGGGACCACAAGATACAGCTATAGGGACTATAGTGACCACCAGATACAGCTATAGGGACCACCACATACAGCTATAAGGACTATAGGGTCCACCAGATACAGCTATAGGGACCACCAGATAAAGCTATAGGGAATATAGGGACCACCAGATACAGCTATAGGGACCACCAGATACAGCTATAGGAACCACCAGATACAGCTAGAGGGACCAACAGATACAGCTATAGGGACTATAGGGACCACCAGATACAGCTATAGGGACTATGGGGACAACCAGATATAGCTATAGGGACTATAGGGTCCACCAGATACAGCTATAGGTGCCACCAGATACGACTATAGGGACTATAGGGACCACCAGATACAGCTATGTGGACTATAGGGACCACCAGATACAGCTATAGGGACTATAGGGACCACCAGATACAGCTATAGGGGATATAGGGACCACCAGATACAGCTATAGGGACTATAGGGACCACCAGATAAAGCTATAGGGACCACCAGATAAAGCTATAGGGACCACCAGATACAGCTATAGGGACAATAGGGACCACCAGATACAGCTATAGGGACTATAGGGACCACCAGATACAGCTATAGGGATATAGGGACCACCAGATAAAGCTATAGGGACCACCAGATACAGCTATAGGGACTATAGGGACCACCAGATAAAGCTATAGGGACCAGCAGATACAGCTATAGGGACCACCACATACAGCTATAGGGACTATAGGGCCCACCAGATACAGCTATAGGGACCACCAGATACAGCTATAGGGACTATAGGGACCACCAGATACAGCTATAGGGACTATAGGGACCACCAGATACAGCTATAGGGACCACCAGATACGGCTATAGGGACTATAGGGACCACCGGATACAGCTATAGGGACTATAGGGACCACCTGATACAGCTATAGGGACTATAGGGACCACCAGATACGGCTATAGGGACTATCGGGACCACCGGATACAGCTATAGGGACTATAGGGACCACCTGATACAGCTATAGGGACTATAGGGACCACCAGATACAGCTATAGGGACCACCAGATACAGCTATTGGAACCACCAGATACAGCTAGAGGGACCAACAGATACAGCTATAGGGACTATAGGGACCACCAGATACAGCTATAGGGGATATAGGGACCACCAGATACAGCTATAGGGACTATAGGGACCACTAGATAAAGCTATAGGGACCACCACATACAGCTATAGGGACTATAGGGTCCACCAGATACAGCTATAGGGACCACCAGATAAAGCTATAGGGAATATAGGGTCCACCAGATACAGCTATAGGGACCACCAGATAAAGCTATAGGGAATATAGGGACCACCAGATACAGCTATAGGGACCACCAGATACAGCTATAGGAACCACCAGATACAGCTAGAGGGACCAACAGATACAGCTATAGGGACGATAGGGACCACCAGATACAGCTATAGGGACTATGGGGACCACCAGATACAGCTATAGGGACTATAAGGACCAACAGATACAGCTATAGGGACCACCAGATACAGCTATAGGTACAATAGGGACCACCAGATACAGCTATAGTGACTATAGGGTCCACCAGATACAGCTATAGGGACCACCAGGTACGACTATAGGGACTATAGGGACCACCGGATACAGCTATAGGGACTATAGGGACCACCAGATAAAGCTATAGGGACAACCAGATACAGCTATAGGGACCACCAGATACAGCTATAGGGACTATAGGGTCCACCAGATACAGCTATAGGGACTATAGGGACCACAAGATACAGCTATAGGGACTATAGGGACCACCAGATACAGCTATAGGGGCCACCAGATACAGCTATAGGGACTATAGGGACCACCAGATACAGCTATAGGGACTATAGGGACCACAAGATACAGCTATAGGGACTATAGTGACCACCAGATACAGCTATAGGGACCACCACATACAGCTATAAGGACTATAGGGTCCACCAGATACAGCTATAGGGACCACCAGATAAAGCTATAGGGAATATAGGGACCACCAGATACAGCTATAGGGACCACCAGATACAGCTATAGGAACCACCAGATACAGCTAGAGGGACCAACAGATACAGCTATAGGGACTATAGGGACCACCAGATACAGCTATAGGGACTATGGGGACAACCAGATATAGCTATAGGGACTATAGGGTCCACCAGATACAGCTATAGGTGCCACCAGATACGACTATAGGGACTATAGGGACCACCAGATACAGCTATGTGGACTATAGGGACCACCAGATACAGCTATAGGGACTATAGGGACCACCAGATACAGCTATAGGGGATATAGGGACCACCAGATACAGCTATAGGGACTATAGGGACCACCAGATAAAGCTATAGGGACCACCAGATAAAGCTATAGGGACCACCAGATACAGCTATAGGGACAATAGGGACCACCAGATACAGCTATAGGGACTATAGGGACCACCAGATACAGCTATAGGGATATAGGGACCACCAGATAAAGCTATAGGGACCACCAGATACAGCTATAGGGACTATAGGGACCACCAGATAAAGCTATAGGGACCAGCAGATACAGCTATAGGGACCACCACATACAGCTATAGGGACTATAGGGCCCACCAGATACAGCTATAGGGACCACCAGATACAGCTATAGGGACTATAGGGACCACCAGATACAGCTATAGGGACTATAGGGACCACCAGATACAGCTATAGGGACCACCAGATACGGCTATAGGGACTATAGGGACCACCGGATACAGCTATAGGGACTATAGGGACCACCTGATACAGCTATAGGGACTATAGGGACCACCAGATACGGCTATAGGGACTATCGGGACCACCGGATACAGCTATAGGGACTATAGGGACCACCTGATACAGCTATAGGGACTATAGGGACCACCAGATACAGCTATAGGGACTATAAGGACCAACAGATACAGATATAGGGACCACCAGATACAGCTATAGGGACTATAGGGTCCACCAGATACAGCTATAGGGACAGTCAGATTCAGCTATAGGGACTACAGGGACCACAAGATACAGCTATAGGGACTATAGGGACCACCAGATACAGCTATAGGGGCCACCAGATACAGCAATAGGGACTATAGGGACCACCAGATACAGCTTTAGGGACTATAGAGACCACCAGATACAGCTATAGGGACCACCAGATACAGCTATAGGGACCACCAGATACAGTTATAGGGACCACCAGATACAGCTATGGGGGCCACCAGATACAGCTATAGGGACAACCAGATACAGCTATAGGGACCACCAGATACAGCTATATGGACCACCAGATACAGCTATAGGGACCACCAGATACAGCTATAGGGACCACCAGATACAGCGATAGGGGCCACCAAACACAGCTATGGGGGCTATAGGGACCACCAGATACAGCTATAGGGACTATAGGGACCACCAGATACAGCTATAGGGACCAACAGATACAGCTATAGGGACTATAGGGACCACCAGATACAGCTATAGGGACTATAGGGACCACTAGATACAGCTATAGGGACCACCAGATACAGCTATAGGGACTATAGGGACCACCATATACAACTATAGGGACTATAGGGACCACCAGATACAGCTATAGGGACTATAGGGACCACTAGATACAGCTATAGGGACTATAGGGACCACTACATACAGCTATAGGGACTATAGGGACCACTAGATACAGCTATAGGGACTATAGAGATCACTAGATACAGCTATAGGGACCACCAGATACAGCTATAGGGACTATAGGGACCACCAGATACAGCTATAGGGACTATAGGGACCACCATATACAGCTATAGGGACTATAGGGACCACCAGATATAGCTATAGGGACTATAGGGTCCACCAGATACAGCTATAGGGGCCACCAGATACGACTATAGGGACTATAGGGACCACCAGATACAGCTATGGGGACTATAGGGACCACCAGATACAGCTATAGGGACTATAGGGACCACCAGATAAAGCTATAGGGACCACCACATACAGCTATAGGGACTATAGGGTCCACCAGATACAGCTATAGGGACCACCAGATAAAGCTATAGGGAATATAGGGTCCACCAGATACAGCTATAGGGACCACCAGATAAAGCTATAGGGAATATAGGGACCACCAGATACAGCTATAGGGACCACCAGATACAGCTATAGGAACCACCAGATACAGCTATAGGGACCACCAGATACAGCGATAGGGGCCACCAAACACAGCTATGGGGGCTATAGGGACCACCAGATACAGCTATAGGGACTATAGGGACCACCAGATACAGCTATAGGGACCAACAGATACAGCTATAGGGACTATAAGGACCAACAGATACAGCTATAGGGACCACCAGATACAGCTATAGGTACAATAGGGACCACCAGATACAGCTATAGTGACTATAGGGTCCACCAGATACAGCTATAGGGACCACCAGGTACGACTATAGGGACTATAGGGACCACCGGATACAGCTATAGGGACTATAGGGACCACCAGATAAAGCTATAGGGACAACCAGATACAGCTATAGGGACCACCAGATACAGCTATAGGGACTATAGGGTCCACCAGATACAGCTATAGGGACTATAGGGACCACAAGATACAGCTATAGGGACTATAGGGACCACCAGATACAGCTATAGGGACTATAGGGACCACCAGATACAGCTATAGGGGATATAGGGACCACCAGATACAGCTATAGGGACTATAGGGACCACCAGATAAAGCTATAGGGACCACCAGATAAAGCTATAGGGACCACCAGATACAGCTATAGGGACAATAGGGACCACCAGATACAGCTATAGGGACTATAGGGACCACCAGATACAGCTATAGGGACCAGCAGATACAGCTATAGGGACCACCACATACAGCTATAGGGACTATAGGGCCCACCAGATACAGCTATAGGGACCACCAGATACAGCTATAGGGACTATAGGGACCACCAGATACAGCTATAGGGACTATAGGGACCACCAGATACAGCTATAGGGACCACCAGATACGGCTATAGGGACTATAGGGACCACCGGATACAGCTATTGGGACTATAGGGACCACCTGATACAGCTATAGGGACTATAGGGACCACCAGATACGGCTATAGGGACTATCGGGACCACCGGATACAGCTATAGGGACTATAGGGACCACCTGATACAGCTATAGGGACTATAGGGACCACCAGATACAGCTATAGGGACTATAAGGACCAACAGATACAGATATAGGGACCACCAGATACAGCTATAGGGACTATAGGGTCCACCAGATACAGCTATAGGGACAGTCAGATTCAGCTATAGGGACTACAGGGACCACAAGATACAGCTATAGGGACTATAGGGACCACCAGATACAGCTATAGGGGCCACCAGATACAGCAATAGGGACTATAGGGACCACCAGATACAGCTTTAGGGACTATAGAGACCACCAGATACAGCTATAGGGACCACCAGATACAGCTATAGGGACCACCAGATACAGTTATAGGGACCACCAGATACAGCTATGGGGGCCACCAGATACAGCTATAGGGACAACCAGATACAGCTATAGGGACCACCAGATACAGCTATATGGACCACCAGATACAGCTATAGGGACCACCAGATACAGCTATAGGGACCACCAGATACAGCGATAGGGGCCACCAAACACAGCTATGGGGGCTATAGGGACCACCAGATACAGCTATAGGGACTATAGGGACCACCAGATACAGCTATAGGGACTATAGGGACCACCAGATACAGCTATAGGGACCAACAGATACAGCTATAGGGACTATAGGGACCACCAGATACAGCTATAGGGACTATAGGGACCACTAGATACAGCTATAGGGACCACCAGATACAGCTATAGGGACTATAGGGACCACCATATACAGCTATAGGGACTATAGGGACCACCAGATACAGCTATAGGGACTATAGGGACCACCAGATACGGCTATAGGGACTATCGGGACCACCGGATACAGCTATAGGGACTATAGGGACCACCTGATACAGCTATAGGGACTATAGGGACCACCAGATACAGCTATAGGGACTATAAGGACCAACAGATACAGATATAGGGACCACCAGATACAGCTATAGGGACTATAGGGTCCACCAGATACAGCTATAGGGACAGTCAGATTCAGCTATAGGGACTACAGGGACCACAAGATACAGCTATAGGGACTATAGGGACCACCAGATACAGCTATAGGGGCCACCAGATACAGCAATAGGGACTATAGGGACCACCAGATACAGCTTTAGGGACTATAGAGACCACCAGATACAGCTATAGGGACCACCAGATACAGCTATAGGGACCACCAGATACAGTTATAGGGACCACCAGATACAGCTATGGGGGCCACCAGATACAGCTATAGGGACAACCAGATACAGCTATAGGGACCACCAGATACAGCTATATGGACCACCAGATACAGCTATAGGGACCACCAGATACAGCTATAGGGACCACCAGATACAGCGATAGGGGCCACCAAACACAGCTATGGGGGCTATAGGGACCACCAGATACAGCTATAGGGACTATAGGGACCACCAGATACAGCTATAGGGACCAACAGATACAGCTATAGGGACTATAGGGACCACCAGATACAGCTATAGGGACTATAGGGACCACTAGATACAGCTATAGGGACCACCAGATACAGCTATAGGGACTAAAGGGACCACCATATACAGCTATAGGGACTATAGGGACCACCAGATACAGCTATAGGGACTATAGAGATCACTAGATACAGCTATAGGGACCACCAGATACAGCTATAGGGACTATAGGGACCACCAGATACAGCTATAGGGACTATAGGGACCACCATATACAGCTATAGGGACTATAGGGACCACCAGATATAGCTATAGGGACTATAGGGTCCACCAGATACAGCTATAGGGGCCACCAGATACGACTATAGGGACTATAGGGACCACCTTATACTGCTATGGGGACTATAGGGACCACCAGATACAGCTATAGGGACTATAGGGACCACCAGATAAAGCTATAGGGACCACCACATACAGCTATAGGGACCACCAGATA
Organism: Oncorhynchus kisutch; assembly: GCF_002021735.2. NCBI lineage: Eukaryota > Metazoa > Chordata > Actinopteri > Salmoniformes > Salmonidae > Oncorhynchus > Oncorhynchus kisutch. The sequence continues at coordinate 48,776,970 of NC_034203.2, read as the reverse complement.
AAGCTATAGGGAATATAGGGTCCACCAGATACAGCTATAGGGACCACCAGATAAGCTATAGGGAATATAGGGACCACCAGATACAGCTATAGGGACCAACAGATACAGCTATAGGAACCACCAGATACAGCTAGAGGGACCAACAGATACAGCTATAGGGACTATAGGGACCACCAGATACAGCTATAGGGACTATGGGGACCACCAGATACAGCTATAGGGACTATAAGGACCAACAGATACAGCTATAGGGACCACCAGATACAGCTATAGGTACAATAGGGACCACCAGATACAGCTATAGTGACTATAGGGTCCACCAGATACAGCTATAGGGACCACCAGGTACGACTATAGGGACTATAGGTACCACCGGATACAGCTATAGGGACTATAGGGACCACCAGATACAGCTATAGGGACTATAGGGACCACCAGATAAAGCTATAGGGACAACCAGATACAGCTATAGGGACCACCAGATACAGCTATAGGGACTATAGGGTCCACCAGATACAGCTATAGGGACTATAGGGACCACCAGATATAGCTATAGGGACCACCAGATACAGCTATAGGGACCACCAGATACAGCTATAGGGACCACCAGATACAGCGATAGGGGCCACCAAACACAGCTATGGGGGCTATAGGGACCACCAGATACAGCTATAGGGACTATAGGGACCACCAGATACAGCTATAGGGACCAACAGATAAAGCTATAGGGACTATAGGGACCACCAGATACAGCTATAGGGACTATAGGGACCACTAGATACAGCTATAGGGACCACCAGATACAGCTATAGGGACTATAGGGACCACCATATACAGCTATAGGGACTATAGGGACCACCAGATACAGCTATAGGGACTATAGGGACCACTAGATACAGCTATAGGGACTATAGGGACCACTACATACAGCTATAGGGACTATAGGGACCACTAGATACAGCTATAGGGACTATAGAGATCACTAGATACAGCTATAGGGACCACCAGATACAGCTATAGGGACTATAGGGACCACCAGATACAGCTATAGGGACTATAGGGACCACCATATACAGCTATAGGGACTATAGGGACCACCAGATATAGCTATAGGGACTATAGGGTCCACCAGATACAGCTATAGGGGCCACCAGATACGACTATAGGGACTATAGGGACCACCAGATACAGCTATGGGGACTATAGGGACCACAATATACAGCTATAGGGACTATAGGGACCACCAGATACAGCTATAGGGGATATAGGGACCACCAGATACAGCTATAGGGACCACCAGATACAGCTATAGGGACTATAGGCACCACCATATACAGCTATAGGGACTATAGGGACCACCAGATACAGCTATAGGGACTATAGGGACCACCAGATACAGCTATAGGGACCACCAGATACAGCTATAGGGACCACCAGATACAGTTATAGGGACCACCAGATACAGCTATGGGGGCCACCAGATACAGCTATAGGGACAACCAGATACAGCTATAGGGACCACCAGATACAGCTATAGGGACCACCAGATACAGCTATAGGGACCACCAGATACAGCTATAGGGACCACCAGATACAGCGATAGGGCCACCAAAACACAGCTATGGGGGCTATAGGGACCACCAGATACAGCTATAGGGACTATAGGGACCACCAGATACAGCTATAGGGACCAACAGATAAAGCTATAGGGGACTATAGGGACCACCAGATACAGCTATAGAGGACTATAGGGACCACTAGATACAGCTATAGGGACCACCAGATACAGCTATAGGGACTATAGGGACCACCATATACAGCTATAGGGACTATAGGGACCACCAGATACAGCTATAGGGACTTAGGGACTACTAGATACAGCTATAGGGACTATAGGGACCACTACATACAGCTATAGGGACTATAGGGACCACTAGATACAGCTATAGGGACTATAGAGATCACTATGTCACAGCTAATAGGGACCACCAGATACAGCTATAGTGACTATAGGGACCACCAGATACAGCTATAGGGACTATAGGGGACCAACATCTACAGCTATAGGGACTATAAGGGACCACCAGATATAGCTATAGGACTATAGGGTCCACCAGAGTACAGCTATAGGGGCCACCAGATACCACTATAAGGGACTATAGGGGACCACCAGATACAGCTATGGGGACTATAGGGACCACCAGATACAGCTATAGGGACTAGTAGGGACCACCAGATACAGCTATAGGGGATATAGGGGACCACCAGATACAGCTATAGGGACCACCAGATACAGCTATAGGGACTATAGGCACCACCATATACCGCTATAGGGACTATAGGGACCACCAGAGATACAGGCTATAGGGACTATAGGGACCACTAGATAAGCGATAGGACTATAGGGACCACTACATACAGCTATAGGGACTATAGGGACCACTAGATACAGCTATAGGGACTATAGGGACCACCCATATACAGATATAGGGACTATAGGGACCACCAGATATAGCTATAGGGACTATAGGGTCCACCAGATACAGCTATGGGTGCCACCAGATACGACTATAGGGACTATAGGGACCACCAGATACAGCTATGTGGACTATAGGGACCACCAGATACAGCTATAGGGACTATAGGGACCACCAGATACAGCTATAGGGGATATAGGGACCACCAAGATACAGCTATAGGGACTATAGGGACCACCAGATAAAGCTATAGGGACCCACCAGATAAAGCTATAGGGACCCACCACAATACAGCTATAGGGACTATAGGGTCCACCAGATACAGCTATAGGGGACCACCAGATAAAGCTATAGGGACCACACATACAGCTATAGGGACTATAGGGACCACCAGATACAGCTATAGGGGACCACCAGATACAGTTATAGGGACCCCAGATACAGCTATAGGTGACCGACCAGATACAGCCGATAGGGGCCACCAGATAACAGCTATGGAGGGGCCTAACTAGGACCACCAAATACACTATCAGGGACTATAGGGACCACAGCTAACAGCTATAGGGACCAACAGATACAGCTATAGGGACTATAGGGACCACCAAATACCAGCTATAGGGACTATAGGGACCACTAGATTACAGGCTATAGGGACTATAGAGACACACCAGATACAGCTATAGGGAACCACCAGATACAGCTATAGGGACTATATGGGCCACCAGATACCAGCTATAGGGACTATAGGGACCACAAGATACAGCTATAGGGACCACCAGATTATAGCTATAAGGACTATAGGGTCCACCAGATAACAGCTATAGGGGCCACACAGGTACGACTATAGGGACTTTATGGACCACCAGATAACAGCTATGGGGACTATAGGGACCACCAGATATAGCTATAGGGACTATAGGGACCACCGGATGATAAGCTATAGGGACTATAGGGACCACCAGATACAGCTATAGGGGATATAGGGACCACCAGATACAGCTATAGGGACTATAGGGACCACCAGATAAGCTATAGGGACCACCACATACAGCTATAGGGACTATAGGGTCCACCAGATACAGCTATAGGGACCACCAGATAAAGCTATAGGGAATATAGGGACCACCAGATACAGCTATAGGGACCACCAGATACAGCTATAGGAACCACCAGATACAGCTATAGGAACCACCAGATACAGCTATAGGGAACCACCAGAGATAAAGCTATAGGGAATATAGGGCCACCAGATACAGCTATAGGGACCACCAGATACAGCTATAGGAACCACCAGATACAGCTATAGGGACAACAGATACAGCTATAGGGACTATAGGGACCACCAGATACAGCTATAGGGACTATGGGGACCACCAGATACAGCTATAGGGACTATAAGGGACCAACAGATACAGCTATAGGGACCACCAGATACAGCTATAGGTACAATAGGGACCACCAGATACAGCTATAGTGACTATAGGGTCCACCAGATACAGCTATAGGGACCACCAGGTACGCTATAGGGACTATAGGGACCACCGGATACAGCTATAGGGACTATAGGGACCACAGATACAGCTATAGGGACTATAGGGACCACCAGATAAAGCTATAGGGACAACCAGATACAGCTATAGGGACCACCAGATACAGCTATAGGGACTATAGGGTCCACCAGATACAGCTATAGGGACTATAGGGACCACAAGATACAGCTATAGGGACTATAGGGACCACCAGATACAGCTATAGGGGCCACCAGATACAGCTATAGGGACTATAGGGACCACCAGATACAGCTATAGGGACTATAGGGACCACCAGATACAGCTATAGGGACTATAAGGACCAACAGATACAGCTATAGGGGCCACCAGATACAGCTATAGGGACTATGGGGACCACCAGATACAGCTATAGGGACTATAGGGACCACCAGATACAGCTATAGGGACTATGGGGACCCCCAGATACAGCTATAGGGACTATAAGGACCAACAGATACAGCTATAGGGACCACCAGGTACGACTATAGGGACCACCGGATACAGCTATAGGGACTATAGGGACCACCAGATAAAGCTATAGGGACAACCAGATACAGCTATAGGGACCACCAGATACAGCTATAGGGACTATAGGGTCCACCAGATACAGCTATAGGGACCTCCAGATACCAGCTATAGGGACTATAGGGACCACAAGATACAGCTATAGGGGCCACCAGATACAGCTATAGGGACTATAGGGACCACCAGAATACAGCTTATGAGGACTATAGGACCACAAGATACAGCTATAGGGACTATAGGGACCACCAGATACAGCTATAGGGACCAACACATACCGCTATAAGGACTATAGGGTCCACCAGATACAGCTATAGGGACCACCAGATACAGCTATAGGGACTATAGGGACCACCAGATACAGCTATAGGGACTATAGGGACCACAAGATACAGCTATAGGGACCACCAGATACAGCTATAGGAACCACCAGATACAGCTATAGGAACCACCAGATACAGCTATAGTGACCTATGGGGTCCACCAGATACAGCTATAGGGACAGCCAGATACGACTATAGGGACCACCGGATACAGCTATAGGGACTATAGGGACCACCAGATACAGCTATAGGGACCAACAGATACAGCTATAGGGACGATAAGGACCACCAGATACAGCTATAGGGACTATAGGGACCACTAGATACAGCTATAGGGACTATAGAGACCACCAGATACAGCTATAGGGACCAACAGATACAGCGTATAGGGACTATAGGGACCCACCCAGATACAGTTATAGGGACTATAGGGACCACAGAAGATACAGCTATAGGGACCACCAGATATAGCTATAGGGACTATAGGGTCCACCAGATACAGCTATAGGGACCACCAGATAAAGCTACTAGGGACGCACCACATACAGCTATAGGGACTATAGGGACCACCAGATACAGCTATAGGGACCACCAGATACAGTTATAGGGACCACCAGATACAGCTATAGGGACCACCAGATACAGCGATAGGGGCCACCAGATACAGCTATGGGGACTATAGGGACCACCAGATATAGCTATAGGGACTATAGGGACCACCGGATACAGCTATAGGGACTATAGGGACCACCAGATACAGCTATAGGGATATAGGGACCACCAGATACAGCTATAGGGACTATAGGGACCACCAGAGATAAAGGATAGGGACCACCAGATACAGCTAGGGACTATAGGGTCCACCAGATACAGCTATAGGGACCACCAGATAAAGCTATAGGGACTATAGGGACCACCAGATACAGCTATAGGGACCACCAGATACAGCTATAGGAACCACCAGATACAGCTATAGGGACAAACAGATACAGCTATAGGGACTATAGGGACCACCAGATACAGCTATAGGGGACTATAGGGACCACCAGATACAGCTATAGGGACTATAGGGACCACTAGATAAAGCTATAGGGACCACCAGATACAGCTATAGGGACTATAGGGTCACCACAGATACAGCTATAGGGACCACCAGATAAAGCTATAGGGAATATAGGGTCCACCAGATACAGCTATAGGGACCACCAGATAAAGCTATAGGGAATATAGGGACCACCACCAGATACAGCTATAGGGACCACCAGATACAGCTATAGGAACCACCAGATACAGCTAGAGGGACCAACAGATACAGCTATAGGGACTATAGGGACCACCAGATACAGCTATGGGGACTATGGGGACCACCAGATACAGCTATAGGGACTATAGGACCAACAGATACAGCTATAGGGACCACCAGATACAGCTATAGGGACAATAGGGACCACCAGATACAGCTATAGGGACTATAGGGGCCACCAGATACAGCTATAGGGACCACCAGTACGACTATAGGGACTATAGGGACCACCAGATACAGCTATAGGGACTATAGGGACCACCAGATACAGCTATAGGGACTATAGGGACCACCAGATAAAGCTAAGGGACAACCAGATACAGCTATAGGGACCACAAGATACAGCTATAGGGACTATAGGGACCACCAGATACAGCTATAGGGACTATAGGGACCACAGATACAGCTATAGGGACTATAGGGACCACCAGATACAGCTATAGGGGCCACCAGATACAGCTATAGGGACTATAGGGACCACCAGATACAGCTATAGGGACTATAGGGACCACCAGATACAGCTATAGGGACTATAAGGACCAACAGATACAGCTATAGGGGCCACCAGATACAGCTATAGGGACTATGGGGACCACCAGATACAGCTATAGGGACTATAGGGACCACCAGATACAGCTATAGGGACTATGGGGACCCCCAGATACAGCTATAGGGACTATAAGGACCAACAGATACAGCTATAGGGACCACCAGGTACGACTATAGGGACCACCGGATACAGCTATAGGGACAACCAGATACAGCTATAGGGACCACCAGATACAGCTATAGGGACTATAGGGTCCACCAGATACAGCTATAGGGACCTCCAGATACAGCTATAGGGACTTAGGGACCACAAGATAGATAGCTATAGGGGCACCAGATACAGCTATAGGGACTATAGGGACCACCAGATACAGCTATAGGGACTATAGGGACCACAAGATACAGCTATAGGGACTATAGGGACCACCAGATACAGTTATAGGGACCACAGATACAGCTATAGGGACTATAGGGTCCACCAGATACAGCTATAGGGACCACCAGATACAGCTATAGGGACTATAGGGACCACCAGATACAGCTATAGGGACTATAGGGACCACCAGATACAGCTATAGGGACCACCAGATACAGCTATAGGAATAAACCACCAGATACAGCTATAGGAACCACCAGATAACAGCTATAGGGACTATGGGGTCCACAGATACAGCTATAGGGACAGCAGATAGGGACTATAGGGACCACCGGATACAGCTATAGGGACTATAGGGACCACCAGATACAGCTATAGGGACCAACAGATACAGCTATAGGGACTATAGGGACCACCAGATACAGCTATAGGGACTATAGGGACCACCAGATACAGCTATAGGGACTATAGGGACCACCAGATACAGCTATAGGGACCAAACAGATACAGCTATAGGGGACTATAGGGACCACCAGATACAGCTATAGGGACTATAGGGACCACCAGATACAGCTATAGGGACCACCAGATACAGCTATAGGGACTATAGGGTCCACCAGATACAGCTATAGGGACACCAGATAAAGCTATAGGGACCACCACAGATACAGCTATAGGGACTATAGGGACCAACAGATACAGCTATAGGGACCACCAGATACAGCTATAGGGACCACCACAGATACAGCTATAGGGACCACCAGATACAGCGATAGGGGCCACCAGATACAGCTATGGGGGCTATAGGGACCACCAGATACAAACTATAGGGACTATAGGGACCACCAGATACAGCTATAGGGACCAACAGATACAGCTATAGGGACTATAGGGACCACCAGATACAGCTATAGGGACTATAGGGACCACTAGATACAGCTATAGGGACTATAGAGACCACCAGATAAGCTATAGGGACCACCAGATACAGCTATAGGGACTATAGGGACCACCAGATACAGCTATAGGGACTATAGGGGACCACAAGGATACAGCTATAGGGACCAACAGATATAGCTATAGGACTATAGGGTCCACCAGCAGATACAGCTATAGGGCCACCAGGTACGACCTATAGGGACTTTATGGCCACCAGATACAGCTATGGGGCTATAGGGACCACAGATATAGCTATAGGGACTATAGGGACCACCGGATACAGCTATAGGGACTATAGGGACCACCAGATACAGCTATAGGGGATATAGGGACCACCAGATACAGCTATAGGGACTATAGGGACCAAGATAAAGCTATAGGGACACCACATACAGCTATAGGGACTATAGGTCCACCAGAGATACAGCTATAGGGACCACCAGATAAAGCTATAGGGAATATAGGGACCACCAGATACAGCTATAGGGACCACCAGATACAGCTATAGGAACCACCAGATACAGCTAGAGGACCAACAGATACAGCTATAGGGACTATAGGGACACCAGATACAGCTATAGGGGATATAGGGACCACCAGATACAGCTATAGGGACTATAGGGACCCCAGATACGATATAGGGACCACCACATACAGCTATAGGACTATAGGGTCCACCAGATACAGCTATAGGGACCACCAGATAAAGCTATAGGGGAATATAGGGACCACAGATACAGCTATAGGGTCCACCAGATACAGCTATAGAACACCAGATACAGCTAGAGGGACCAACAGATACAGCTATAGGGATATAGGGACCAGCGAGATACAGCTATAGGGACTATGGGGACCACCAGATACAGCTTATAGGGACTATAAGGACAAACAGATACAGCTATAGGGACCACCAGATACAGCTATAGGGACTATAGGGACCACCAGATACAGCTATAGTGGACTATAGGTCCACCAGATACAGCTATAGGGACCACCAGTACGACTATAGGGACTATAGGGACCACCGGATACAAGCTATAGGGACTATAGGGACCACCAGATACAGCTATAGGGACTATAGGGACCACCAGATAAAGCTATAGGGACCACCAGATACAGCTATAGGGACCACCAGATACAGCTATAGGGACTATAGGGTCCAACAGATACAGCTAGGGACTATAGGGACCACAAGATACAGCTATAGGGACTATAGGAACACCAGATACAGCTATAGGGCCACCAGATACAGCTATAGGGACTATAGGGACCACCAGATACAGCTATAGGGACTATAGGGACACAGATACAGCTATAGGGACTATAGGGACCACCAGATACAGCTATAGGGACTATAGGGACCACCAGATAAAGCTATAGGGACAACCCTATACAGCTTATAGGGACCACCAGATACAGCTATAGGGACTATAGGGTCCACCAGATAACAGCTATAGGGACTATAGGACCACAAGATACAGCTATAGGGACTAATAGGTACACCAAGATACAGCTATAGGGGCCACCAGATACAGCTATAGGGACTATAGGGACCACCAGATACAGCTATAGGGACTATAGGGACCACCAGATACAGCTATAGTGGACTATAAGGACCACCAGATACAGCTATAGGGGCCACCAGATACAGCCTATAGGGACTATGGGACCACCAGATACAGCTATAGGGACTATAGGGACCACCGATACGCTATATGGACTATGGGGACCACCAGATACAGCTATAGGGGACTATAGGGACCACAGATACAGCTATAGGGATCACCAGACCAGGTACGACTATAGGACCACGATACAGCTATAGGGACTATAGGGACCACCAGATACAGCTATAGGGACAACCAGATACAGCTATAGGGACCACCAGATACAGCTATAGGGACTATAGGGTCCACCATACAGCTATAGGGACCACCAGATAACAGCTATAGGGACTATAGGGACCACCAGATACAGCTATAGGGACCACCAGATACAGCTATAGGGACTATAGGGACCACCAGATACAGCTATAGGGACTATAGGGACCACCAGATACAGCTATAGGGACTATAGGGACCACCAGATACAGCTATGGGACCACCAGATACAGCTATAGGGACTATAGGGACCACCAGATACAGCTATAGGGACCACCAGATACAGCTATAGGACTATAGGGACCACCAGATACAGCTATAGGGACTATAGGGACCACCAGATACAGCTATAGGGACCCCAGATACAGCTATAGGACCACCAGATACAGCTATAGGAACCACCAGATACAGCTATAGGGACTATAGGGACCACCAGATACGCTATAGGGACAGCCCAGATACGACTATAGGGACCACCAGATACAGCTATAGGGACTATAGGGACCACCAGATACAGCTATAGGGACCACCAGATACAGCTATAGGGACTATAGGGACCACCAGATACAGCTATAGGGACTATAGGGACCACCAGATACAGCTATAGGGACTATAGATACCACAACCAGATACAGCTATAGGGACCACCAATACAGCTATAGGGACTATAGGGACCACCAGATACAGCTATAGGGACTATAGACCACCAGATACAGCTATAGGGGACCACCATATTATGCTATAGGGACTATAGGGACCACCAGATACAGCTATAGACCGAAAACAGATAAAGCTATAGGGACCACCAGATACAGCTATAGGGACTATAGGGACCACCAGATACAGCTATAGGGACCACCAGATACAGTTATATGGACCACCAGATACAGCTATAGGGACCACCAGATACCCTTAGGGGCCACCAGATACAGCTATAGGGACTATAGGGACCACCAGATACAGCTATAGGGACTATAGGGACCACCGATACAGCTATAGGGACGATATGGGACCACCAGATACAGCTATAGGGATATAGGGACCACCAGATACAGCTATAGGGACTATAGGACCACCAGATAAAGCTATAGGGACACACCACATACAGCTATAGGGACTTAGGGTCCACCAGATACAGCTATAGGGACCACCAGATACAGCTATAGGGAATATAGGGACCACCAGATACAGCTATAGGGACCACCAGATACAGCTATAGGACCACCAGATACAGCTAGAGGGACCAACAGATACAGCTATAGGGACTATAGGACCACCAGATACAGCTATAGGGACTATAGGGACCACCAGATACAGCTATAGGGACTATAGGGACCACTAGATAAAGCTATAGGGACCACCACATACAGCTATAGGGACTATAGGGTCCACCAGATACAGCTATAGGGACCACCAGATAAAGCTATAGGGAATATAGGGTCCACCAGATACAGCTATAGGGACCACCAGATAAAGCTATAGGGAATATAGGGACCACCAATACAGCTATAGGGACCACCAGATACAGCTATAGGAACCACCAGATACAGCTAGAGGGACCAACCGATACAGCTATAGGGACTATAGGGACCACCAGATACAGCTATAGGGACTATGGGGACCACCAGATACAGCTATAGGGACTATAAGGACCAACAGATACAGCTATAGGGACCACCAGATACAGCTATAGGGACTATAGGGACCACCAGATACAGCTATAGTGACTATAGGGACCACCAGATACAGCTATAGGGACCACCAGTACTACCTATAGGGACTATAGGGACCACCGGATACAGCTATAGGGACTATAGGGACCACCAGATACAGCTATAAGGACTATAGGGACCACCAGATACAGCTATAGGGACAACCAGATACAGCTATAGGGACCACCAGATACAGCTATAGGGACTATAGGGACCACCAGATACAGCTATAGGGACTATAGGGACCACCAGATACAGCTATAGGGACTATAGGGACCACCAGATACAGCTATAGGGGCCACCAGATACAGCTATAGGGACTATAGGGACCACCAGATACAGCTATAGGGACTATAGGGACCACCAGATACAGCTATAGGGACTATAGGGACCACCAGATACAGCTATAGGGACCACCAGATACAGCTATAGGACTATAGGGACCACCAGATACAGCTATAGGGACTATAGGGACCACCAGATACAGCTATAGGGACTATAGGGACCACCAGATACAGCTATAGGGACTATAAGGACCACAGATACAGCTATAGGGACCACCAGATACACTATAGGACCACCGATACAGCTATAGGGACAACCATATACAGCTATAGGGACCACCAGATACAGCTATAGGACTATAGGGTCCACCAGATACAGCTATAGGGACCACCAGATAAGCTATAGGGACTATAGGGACCACAGATACAGCTATAGGGACCACCAGATACAGCTATAGGGACTATAGGACCACCAGATACAGCTATAGGGACTATAGGGACCACCAGATACAGCTATAGGGACTATAGGGACCACCAGATACAGCTATAGGGACCACCATACAGCTATAGGGACTATAGGGTCCACCAGATACAGCTATAGGGACCACCAGATACAGCTATAGGGACTATAGGGACCACCAGATACAGCTATAGGGACTATAGGGACCACCAGATACAGCTATAGGGACCACCAGATCAGCTATAGGGACCACCAGATACAGCTATAGGGACCACCAGATACAGCTATAGGGACTATAGGGACCACCAGATACAGCTATAGGGACACCAGATACACTATAGGACCACCAGATACAGCTATAGGGACTATAGGACCACCAGATACAGCTATAGGGACCACCAGATACAGCTATAGGGACTATAGGGACCACCCAGATACAGCTATAGGGACTATAGGGACCACCAGATACAGCTATAGGGACTATAGACCCACCAGATACAGCTATAGGGACCACCAGATACAGCTATAGGGACTATAGGGACCACCAGATACAGCTATAGGGACTATAGGGACCACAAGATACAGCTATAGGGACCACCAGATACAGCTATAGGGACTATAGGGTCCACCAGATACAGCTATAGGGACCACCAGATAAAGCTATAGGGACCACCAGATACAGCTATAGGGACTATAGGGACCACCAGATACAGCTATAGGGACCACCAGATACAGTTATAGGGACCACCAGATACAGCTATAGGGACTATAGGGACCAGATACAGCTATAGGGGCCACCAGATACAGCTATGGGGGCTATAGGGACCACCAGATACAGCTATAGGGACTATAGGGACCACCAGATACAGCTATAGGGACCACCAGATACAGCTATAGGGACTATAGGACCACCAGATACAGCTATAGGGACTATAGGGACCACGAGATACAGCTATAGGGACTATAGAGACCACCAGATACAGCTATAGGCCACCAGATACAGCTATAGGGACTATAGGGACCACCAGATACAGCTATAGGGACTATAGGGACCACAAGATACAGCTATAGGGACCACCAGATATAGCTATAGGACTATAGGGTCCACCAGATACAGCTATAGGGGCCACCAGTACACTATAGGGACTTTATGGACCACCAGATACAGCTATGGGGACTATAGGGACCACCAGATATAGCTATAGGGACTATAGGGACCACCGATACAGCTATAGGGACTATAGGGACCACCAGATACAGCTATAGGGGATATAGGGACCACCAGATACAGCTATAGGGACTATAGGGACCACCAGATAAGCTATAGGGACCACCACATACAGCTATAGGGACTATAGGGTCCACCAGATACAGCTATAGGGACCACCAGATAAAGCTATAGGAATATAGGGACCACCAGATACAGCTATAGGGACCACCAGATACAGCTAGGAACCACCAGATACAGCTAGAGGGACCACAGATACAGCTATAGGGACTATAGGGACCACCAGATACAGCTATAGGGATATAGGACCACCAGATACAGCTATAGGGACTATAGGCCACCAGATAAGCTATAGGACCACCACATACAGCTATAGGGACTATAGGGTCCACCAGATACAGCTATAGGGACCACCAGATAAAGCTATAGGGAATATAGGACCACCAGATACAGCTATAGGGACCACCAGATACAGCTATAGGAACCACCAGATACAGCTATAGGGACCACAGATACAGCTATAGGACTATAGGGACCACCAGATACAGCTATAGGGACTATGGGGACCACCAGATACAGCTATAGGGACTATAAGGACCAACAGATACAGCTATAGGGACCACCAGATACAGCTATAGGACTATAGGGACCACCAGATACAGCTATAGTGACTATAGGGTCCACCAGATACAGCTATAGGGACCACCAGGTACACTATAGGGACTATAGGGACCACCAGATACAGCTATAGGGACTATAGGGACCACCAGATACAGCTATAGGGACTATAGGGACCACCAGATAAAGCTATAGGGACAACCAGATACAGCTATAGGGACCACCAGATACAGCTATAGGGACTATAGGGTCCACCAGATACAGCTATAGGGACTATAGGGACCACAATACAGCTATAGGGACTATAGGGAACACCAGATACAGCTATAGGGACCACCAGATACAGCTATAGGGACTATAGGGACCACCAGATACAGCTATAGGGACTATAGGGACCACAAGATACAGCTATAGGGACTATAGGGACCACCAGATACAGCTATAGGGACCACCACATACAGCTATAAGGACTATAGGGTCCACCAGATACAGCTATAGGGACCACCAGATAAAGCTATAGGGATATAGGGACCACCAGATACAGCTATAGGGACCACCAGATACAGCTATAGGGACTATAGGGTCCACCAGATACAGCTATAGGGACCACCAGATACAGCTATAGGGACTATAGGGACCACCAGATACAGCTATAGGGACATAGGGACCACCAGATACAGCTATAGGGATATAGGGACCACCAGATACAGCTATAGGGACTATAGGGACCACCAGATAAAGCTATAGGGACCACCAGATACAGCTATAGGGACTATAGGGACCACCAGATACAGCTATAGGGACTATAGGGACCACCAGATACAGCTATAGGGACACCCAGATACGACTATAGGGACTATAGGACCACCAGATACAGCTATAGGGACTATAGGGACCACCAGATACAGCTATAGGGAACTATAGGGACCACCAGATAAGCTATAGGGGGACCACCAGATACAGCTATAGGGACCACCAGATACAGCTATAGGGACTATAGGGACCACCAGATACAGCTATAGGGACCACCAGATACAGCTATAGGGACTATAGGGACCACAAGATACAGCTATAGGGACTATAGGGACCACCAGATACAGCTATATAGGGACCACCAGATACAGCTATAGGGACTATAGGGACCACCAGATACAGCTATAGGGACTATAGGGACCACCAGATACACTATAGGGACTATAGGGACCACAGATACAGCTATAGGGACCACCACATACAGCTATAAGGACTATAGGGTCCCACCAGATACAGCTATAGGGACCACCAGATACAGCTATAGGGACTTTGGGACCACCAGATACAGCTATAGGGACTATAGGGACCACAAGATAACAGCTATAGGGACCACCAATACAGCTATAGGAACCACCAGATACAGCTATAGGAACCACCAGAACAGCTAGAAGGACCAACAGATACAGCTATAGGGACTATAGTGAACACCAGATACAGCTATAGGACTATAGGGTCCACCAGATACAGCTATAGGGACCACCAGATACAGCTATAGGGACTATAAGGACCAACAGATACAGCTATAGGGACCACCATATACAGCTATGGGGACTATAGGGACCACCAGATACAGCTTATAGTGACTATAGGGTCACACCCAGGATTAACAGCTATAGGGACAGCCAGATACGACCTAGGAATTAGGGACCACCGGATACAGCTATAGCGACTATAGGGACCACCAGATACAGCTGTAGGGACTATAGGACCACCAGATACAGCTATAGGGACTATAAGGACCAACAGATACAGATATAGGGACCACCAGATTACAGCTATAGGGACTATAGGGACCACCAGATACAGCTATAGTGACTATAGGGTCCACCAGATACAGCTATAGGGACCACCAGATACGGCTATAGGGACTATAGGGACCACCGGATACAGCTATAGGGACTATAGGGACCACCTGATACAGCTTATTAGGGACACCTGATACAGCTATAGGGACTATAGGGACCACCAGATAAAGCTATAGGGACCACCGGATACGGCTATAGGGACTATAGGGACCACCGGATACAGCTATAGGGACTATAGGACCACCTGATACAGCTATAGGGACTATAGGGACCACCAGATACAGCTATAGTGACTATAAGGACCAACAGATACAGATATAGGGACCACCAGATACAGCTATAGGGACTATAGGGTCCACCAGATACAGCTATAGGGACCACCATATACAGCTATAGGGACACCAGATTCAGCTATAGGGACTACAGGGACCACAAGATACAGCTATAGGGACTATAGGGACCACCAGATACAGCTATAGGGACCACCAGATACAGCAATAGGGACTATAGGGACCACCAGATACAGCTATAGGGACTATAGGACCACCAGATACAGCTATAGGGACTATAGGGACCACCAGATACAGCTATAGGGACTATAGGGACCACCAGATACAGCTATAGGGACCACCAGATACAGCTATAGGGACTATAGGGTCCACCAGATACAGCTATAGGGACCACCAGATAAAGCTATAGGGAATATAGGGACCACCAGATACAGCTATAGGGACCACCAGATACAGCTATAGGAACCACCAGATACAGCTAGAGGGACCAACAGATACAGCTATAGGGACTATAGGGACCACCAGATACAGCTATAGGGACTATGGGGACCACCAGATACAGCTATAGGGACTATAAGGACCAACAGATACAGCTATAGGGACCACCAGATACAGCTATAGGTACTATAGGGACCACCAGATACAGCTATAGTGACTATAGGGTCCACCAGATACAGCTATTGGGACCACCAGGTACGACTATAGGGACTATAGGGACCACCGGATACAGCTTATAGGGACTATAGGGACCACCAGATACAGCTATAGGGACTATAGGGACCACCAGATAAAGCTATAGGGACAACCAGATACAGCTATAGGGACCACCAGATACAGCTATAGGGACTATAGGGTCCACCAGATACAGCTATAGGGACTATAGGGACCACAGGATACAGCTATAGGGACTATAGGGAACACCAGATACAGCTATAGGGGCCACCAGATACAGCTATAGGGACTATAGGGACCACCAGATACAGCTATAGGGACTATAGGGACCACAAGATACAGCTATAGGGACTATAGGACCACCAGATACAGCTATAGGGACCACCACATACAGCTATAAGGACTATAGGGTCCACCAGATACAGCTATAGGGACCACCAGATAAAGCTATAGGGAATATAGGGACCAACAGATACAGCTATAGGGACCACCAGATACAGCTATAGGAACCACCAGATACAGCTAGAGGGACCAACAGATACAGCTATAGGACTATAGGGACCACCAGATACAGCTATAGGGACTATGGGGACCACCAGATACAGCTATAGGGACTATAAGGACCAACAGATACAGCTATAGGGACCACCAGATACAGCTATAGGTACTATTGGGACCACCAGATACAGCTATAGTGACTATAGGTCCACCAGATACAGCTATAGGGACCACCAGGTTCGACTATAGGGACTATAGGGACCACCGGATACAGCTATAGGGACTATAGGGACCACCAGATACAGCTATAGGGACTATAGGGACCACCAGATAAAGCTATAGGGACAACCAGATACAGCTATAGGGACCACCAGATACAGCTATAGGGACTATAGGGTCCACCAGATACAGCTATAGGGACTATAGGGACCACAAGATACAGCTTATAGGGACTATAGGGACCACCAGATACAGCTATAGGACTATAGGGACCACAAGATACAGCTATAGGGACTATAGGGACCACCAGATACAGCTATAGGACCACCACATACAGCTATAAGGACTATAGGGTCCACCAGATACAGCTATAGGGACCACCAGATAAAGCTATAGGGAATATAGGGACCAACAGATACAGCTATAGGGACCACCAGATACAGCTATAGGAACCACAAGATACAGCTAGAGGGACCAACAGATACAGCTATAGGGGACTATAGGGACCACCAGAGATACAGCTATAGGGATATGGGGACCACAGATTACAGCTATAGGGACTATAAGGACCAACAGATACAGCTATAGGGACCACCAGATCCAGCTATAGGTACTATTGGGACCACCAGATACAGCTATAGTGACTATAGGGTCCACCAGATACAGCTATAGGGACCACCGAGGTTCGACTATAGGGACTATAGGGACCAACGGATACAGCTATAGGGACTATAGGGACCACCAGATACAGCTATAGGACTATAGGGACCACCAGATAAAGCTATAGGGACAACCGAGATACAGCTATAGGGACCAACCAGATACAGCTATAGGGACTATAGGGTCCACCAGATACAGCTATAGGGACTATAGGGACCACAAGATACAGCTATAGGGACTATAGGGACCACCAGATACAGCTTAGGGGCCACCAGATACAGCTATAGGGACTATAGGGACCACCAGATACAGCTATAGGGACTATAGGGACCACAAGATACAGCTATAGGGACTATAGGGGACCACCAGATACAGCTATAGGGACCACCACATACAGCATAAGGACTATAGGGTCCACCGAGCATACAGCTATAGGGACCACCAGATACAGCTTAGGGACTCTAGGGACCACAAGATACAGCTATAGGGACCACCAGATAAGTATAGGAACCACCAGTACAGCTATAGGGAACCACCAGATACAGCTATAGGAACCACCAGATACAGCTATAGGGAACCACCGATACAGCTATGGGACCACAAGATACAGCTATAGGGACTATAGTGGACCACCAGATACAGCTATAGGGACAATAGGGACCACCAAATACAGCTATAGGGCTATGGGACCACCAGATACAGCTATAGGGTCTATAGGACCAACAGATACAGCTATAGGGACCACCAGATACAGCTATAGGGACTATAGGGACCACCAGATACAGCTATAGGGACTATAGGGACCACCAGATACAGCTATAGGGACCGCCAGATACGACTATAGGGACTATAGGGACCACCAGATACAGCTATAGGGACTATAGGGACCACCAGATACAGCTATAGGGACCAACAGATACAGCTATAGGGACTATAGGGACCACAGATACAGCTATAGGGACTATAGGGACCACTAGATACAGCTATAGGGACCACCAGATACAGCTATAGGGACTATAGGACCACCATATACAGCTATAGGGACTATAGGGACCACCAGATACAGCTATAGGTGACTATAGGGACCACTAGATACGGCTATAGGGGACTATAGGGACCACTACATACAGCTATAGGGACTATAGGGACCACTAGATACAGCTATAGGGACTATAGAGACCACTAGATACAGCTATAGGGACCACCAAGATACAGCTATAGGGACTTATAGGGACCACCAGATACAGCTATAGGGACTATAGGGACCACCATATACAGCTATAGGGACTATAGGACCACCAGATATAGCTATAGGGACTATAGGGTCCACCAGATACAGCTATAGGGGCCACCAGATACGACTATAGGGACTATAGGGACCACCAGATACAGCTATGGGGACTATAGGACCACCAGATACAGCTATAGGGACCACCAGATAAAGCTATAGGGACCACCACATACAGCTATAGGGACTATAGGGTCCACCAGATACAGCTATAGGGACCACCAGATAAAGCTATAGGGACCACCACATACAGCTATAGGGACCACAGATACAGTTATAGGGACCCAGATACAGCTATAGGGACCACCAGATACAGCGATAGGGGCCACCAGATACAGCTATGGGGGCTAATAGGGACCACCAGATACAACTATAGGGACTATAGGGACCACCAGATACAGCTATAGGGACCAAACAGATACAGCTATAGGGACTATAGGGACACCAGATACAGCTATAGGGACTATATGGACCACTAGATACAGCTATAGGGACTATAGATACCACCAGATACAGCTATAGGGACCACCAGATACAGCTATAGGGACTATAGGGACCACCAGATACAGCTATAGGGACTATAGGGACCACAAGATACAGCTATAGGGGACCACCAGATATAGCTATAGGGACTATAGGGTCCACCAGATACAGCTATAGGGGCCACCAGGTACGACTATAGGGACTATAGGGACCACCAGATACAGCTATGGGGACTATAGGGACCACCAGATACAGCTATAGGGACCACCAGATAAAGCTATAGGGACCACCACATACAGCTATAGGGACTATAGGTCCACCAGATACAGCTATAGGGACCACCAGATAAAGCTATAGGAACCACCACATACAGCTATAGGGAACCACCAGATACAGTTATAGGGACCACCAGATACAGCTATAGGGACCACCAGATACAGCGATAGGGGCCACCAGATACAGCTATGGGGGCTATAGGGACCACCAGATACAACTATAGGGACTATAGGGACCACCAGATACAGCTATAGGGACCAACAGATACAGCTATAGGACTATAGGGACC
This sequence comes from Oncorhynchus kisutch, assembly GCF_002021735.2. NCBI lineage: Eukaryota > Metazoa > Chordata > Actinopteri > Salmoniformes > Salmonidae > Oncorhynchus > Oncorhynchus kisutch. Next base: position 48,756,236 of record NC_034203.2, on the reverse strand, counting down.
AACCAGATACAGCTATAGGGACTATAGGGACCACTAGATACAGCTATAGGGACTATAGAGACCACCAGATACAGCTATAGGGACCACCAGATACAGCTATAGGGACTATAGGGACCACCAGATACAGCTATAGGACTATAGGGACCACAAGATACAGCTATAGGGACCACCAGATATAGCTATAGGGACTATAGGGTCCACCAGATACAGCTATAGGGGCCACCCAGGTACGACTATAGGGACTATAGGGACCACCAGATACAGCTATGGGGACTATAGGGACCACCAGATATAGCTATAGGGACTATAGGGACACCAGATACAGCTATAGGGCTATAGGACCACCAGATACAGCTATAGGGGATATAGGGACCACCAGATACAGCTATAGGGGCTATAGGGACCACCAGATACAGCTATAGGGGATATAGGGACCACCCAGAATACAGCTTTAGGGACTATAGGGACACCAGATAAAGCTATAGGGACCACCAGGATACAGCTATAGTGAATATAGGGTCCACCAGATACAGCTATAGGGACCACCAGGTACGACTATAGGGACTATAGGGACCACCAGATAACGCTATAGGGACTATAGGGACCACCAGATACAGCTATATGGGACTATAGGGACCACCCAGATAAAGCTATAGGGACAACCAGATACAGCTATAGGGACCACCAGATACAGCTATAGGGACCACCAGATACAGCTATAGGGACTATAGGGTCCACCAGATACAGCTATAGGGACCTCCAGATACAGCTTATAGAGACTATAGGGACCACCAGATACAGCTATAGGGACTATAGGGACCACAAGATACAGCTATAGGGACTATAGGGACCACCAGATACAGCTATAGGGGCCACCAGATACAGCTATAGAGACTATAGGGACCACCAGATACAGCTATAGGGACTATAGGGACCACAAGATACAGCTATAGGGACTATAGGGACCACCAGATAGAGCTATAGGGACCACCACATACAGCTATAGGACTATAGGGTCCACCAGATACAGCTATAGGGACCACCAGATACAGCTATAGGGACTATAGGGACCACCAGATACAGCGATAGGGACTATAGGGACCACAAGATACAGCTATAGGGACCACCAGATACAGCTATAGGAACCACCAGATACAGCTATAGGAACCACCAGATACAGCTAGAGGGACCAACAGATACAGCTATAGGGACTATAGTGACCACCAGATACAGCTATAGGGACTATAGGGACCACCAAATACAGCTATAGGGACTATGGGGACCACCAGATACAGCTATAGGGACTATAAGGACCAACAGATACAGCTATAGGGACCACCAGATACAGCTATAGGGACTATAGGGACCACCAGATACAGCTATAGTGACTATAGGGTCCACCAGATACAGCTATAGGGACAGCCAGATACGACTATAGGGACTATAGGGACCACCGGATACAGCTATAGCGACTATAGGGACCACCAGATACAGCTGTAGGGACTATAGGGACCACCAGATACAGCTATAGGGACTATAAGGACCAACAGATACAGATATAGGGACCACCAGATACAGCTATAGGGACTATAGGGACCACCAGATACAGCTATAGTGACTATAGGGTCCACCAGATACAGCTATAGGGACCACCAGATACGGCTATAGGGACTATAGGGACCACCGGATACAGCTATAGGGACTATAGGACCACCTGATACAGCTATAGGGACCACCTGATACAGCTATAGGGACTATAGGGACCACCAGATAAAGCTATAGGGACCACCGGATATGGCTATAGGGACTATAGGGACCACCGGATACAGCTATAGGGACTATAGGACCACCTGATACAGCTATAGGGACTATAGGGACCACCAGATACAGCTATAGGGACTATAAGGACCAACAGATACAGATATAGGGACCACCAGATACAGCTATAGGGACTATAGGGTCCACCAGATACAGCTATAGGGACCACCAGATACAGCTATAGGGACAGTCAGATTCAGCTATAGGGACTACAGGGACCACAAGATACAGCTATAGGGACTATAGGGACCACCAGATACAGCTATAGGGGCCACCAGATACAGCAATAGGGACTATAGGGACCACCAGATACAGCTATAGGGACTATAGAGACCACCAGATACAGCTATAGGGACTATAGGGACCACCAGATACAGCTATAGGGACTATAGGGACCACCAGATACAGCTATAGGGACCACCAGATACAGCTATAGGGACTATAGGGTCCACCAGATACAGCTATAGGGACCACCACATACAGCTATAAGGACTATAGGGTCCACCAGATACAGCTATAGGGACCACCAGATACAGCTATAGGGACTATAGGGACCACCAGATACAGCTATAGGGACTATAGGGACCACAAGATACAGCTATAGGGACCACCAGATACAGCTATAGGAACCACCAGATACAGCTATAGGAACCACCAGATACAGCTAGAGGGACCAACAGATACAGCTATAGGGACTATAGTGACCACCAGATACAGCTATAGGGACTATAGGGACCACCAAATACAGCTATAGGGACTATGGGGACCACCAGATACAGCTATAGGGACTATAAGGACCAAACAGATACAGCTATAGGGACCACCAGATACAGCTATAGGGACTATAGGGACCACCAGATACAGCTATAGTGACTATAGGGTCCACCAGATACAGCTATAGGGACAGCCAGATACGACTATAGGGACTATAGGGACCACCGGATACAGCTATAGCGACTATAGGGACCACCAGATACAGCTGTAGGGACTATAGGGACCACCAGATACAGCTATAGGGACTATAAGGACCAACAGATACAGATATAGGGACCACCAGATACAGCTATAGGGACTATAGGGACCACCAGATACAGCTATAGTGACTATAGGGTCCACCAGATACAGCTATAGGGACCACCAGATACGGCTATAGGGACTATAGGGAACACCGGATACAGCTATAGGGACTATAGGGACCACCTGATACAGCTATAGGGACCACCTGATACAGCTATAGGGACTATAGGGACCACCAGATAAAGCTATAGGGACCACCGGACACGGCTATAGGGACTATATGGACCACCGGATACAGCTATAGGGACTATATGGACCACCTGATACAGCTATAGGGACTATAGGGACCACCAGATACAGCTATAGGGACTATAAGGACCAACAGATACAGATATAGGGACCACCAGATACAGCTATAGGGACTATAGGGTCCACCAGATACAGCTATAGGGACCACCAGATACAGCTATAGGGACAGTCAGATTCAGCTATAGGGACTACAGGGACCACAAGATACAGCTATAGGGACTATAGGGACCACCAGATACAGCTATAGGGGCCACCAGATACAGCAATAGGGACTATAGGGACCACCAGATACAGCTATAGGGACTATAGAGACCACCAGATACAGCTATAGGGACTATAGGGACCACCAGATACAGCTATAGGGACTATAGGGACCACCAGATACAGCTATAGGGACCACCAGATACAGCTATAGGGACTATAGGGTCCACCAGATACAGCTATAGGGACCACCAGATAAAGCTATAGGGAATATAGGGACCACCAGATACAGCTATAGGGACAACTAGATACAGCTATAGGAACCACCAGATACAGCTAGAGGGACCAACAGATACAGCTATAGGGACTATAGGGACCACCAGATACAGCTATAGGGACTATGGGGACCACCAGATACAGCTATAGGGACTATAAGGACCAACAGATACAGCTATAGGGACCACAAGATACAGCTATAGGTACTATAGGGACCACCATATACAGCTATAGTGACTATAGGGTCCACCAGATACAGCTATAGGGACCACCAGGTACGACTATAGGGACTATAGGGACCACCGGATACAGCTATAGGGACTATAGGGACCACCAGATACAGCTATAGGGACTATAGGGACCACCAGATAAAGCTATAGGGACAACCAGATACAGCTATAGGGACCACCAGATACAGCTATAGGGACTATAGGGTCCACCAGATACAGCTATAGGGACTATAGGGACCACAGGATACAGCTATAGGGACTATAGGGAACACCAGATACAGCTATAGGGGCCACCAGATACAGCTATAGGGACTATAGGGACCACCAGATACAGCTATAGGGACTATAGGGACCACAAGATACAGCTATAGGGACTATAGGGACCACCAGATACAGCTATAGGGACCACCACATACAGCTATAAGGACTATAGGGTCCACCAGATACAGCTATAGGGACCACCAGATAAAGCTATAGGGAATATAGGGACCACCAGATACAGCTATAGGGACCACCAGATACAGCTATAGGAACCACCAGATACAGCTAGAGGGACCAACAGATACAGCTATAGGGACTATAGGGACCACCAGATACAGCTATAGGGACTATGGGGACCACCAGATACAGCTATAGGGACTATAAGGACCAACAGATACAGCTATAGGGACCACCAGATACAGCTATAGGTACTATTGGGACCACCAGATACAGCTATAGTGACTATAGGGTCCACCAGATACAGCTATAGGGACCACCAGGTACGACTATAGGGACTATAGGGACCACCGGATACAGCTATAGGGACTATAGGGACCACCAGATACAGCTATAGGGACTATAGGGACCACCAGATAAAGCTATAGGGACAACCAGATACAGCTATAGGGACCACCAGATTCAGCTATAGGGACTATAGGGTCCACCAGATACAGCTATAGGGACTATAGGGACCACAAGATACAGCTATAGGGACTATAGGGACCACCAGATACAGCTATAGGGGCCACCAGATACAGCTATAGGGACTATAGGGACCACCAGATACAGCTATAGGGACTATAGGGACCACAAGATACAGCTATAGGGACTATAGGGACCACCAGATACAGCTATAGGGACCACCACATACAGCTATAAGGACTATAGGGTCCACCAGATACAGCTATAGGGACCACCAGATACAGCTATAGGGACTATAGGGACCACCAGATACAGCAATAGGGACTATAGGGACCACAAGATACAGCTATAGGGACCACCAGATACAGCTATAGGGACCACCAGATACAGCTATAGGAACCACCAGATACAGCTATAGGAACCACCAGATACAGCTATAGGAACCACCAGATACAGCTAGAGGGACCAACAGACACAGCTATAGGGACTATAGTGACCACCAGATACAGCTATAGGGACAATAGGGACCACCAAATACAGCTATAGGGACTATGGGGACCACCAGATACAGCTATAGGGACTATAAGGACCAACAGATACAGCTATAGGGACCACCAGATACAGCTATAGGGACTATAGGGACCACCAGATACAGCTATAGTGACTATAGGGTCCACCAGATACAGCTATAGGGTCAGCCAGATACGACTTTAGGGACTATAGGGACCGCCGGATACAGCTATAGGGACTATAGGGACCACCAGATACAGCTATAGGGACCAACAGATACAGCTATACGGACTATAGGGACCACCATATACAGCTATAGGGACTATAGGGACCACCAGATACAGCTATAGGGACTATAGGGACCACTAGATACGGCTATAGGGACTATAGGGACCACTACATACAGCTATAGGGACTATAGGGACCACTAGATACAGCTATAGGGACTATAGAGACCACTAGATACAGCTATAGGGACCACCAGATACAGCTATAGGGACTATAGGGACCACCAGATACAGCTATAGGGACTATAGGGACCACCATATACAGCTATAGGGACTATAGGGACCACCAGATATAGCTATAGGGACTATAGGGTCCACCAGATACAGCTATAGGGGCCACCAGATACGACTATAGGGACTATAGGGACCACCAGATACAGCTATGGGGACTATAGGGACCACCAGATACAGCTATAGGGACCACCAGATAAAGCTATAGGGACCACCACATACAGCTATAGGGACTATAGGGTCCACCAGATACAGCTATAGGGACCACCAGATAAAGCTATAGGGACCACCACATACAGCTATAGGGACCACCAGATACAGTTATAGGGACCACCAGATACAGCTATAGGGACCACCAGATACAGCGATAGGGGCCACCAGATACAGCTATGGGGGCTATAGGGACCACCAGATACAACTATAGGGACTATAGGGACCACCAGATACAGCTATAGGGACCAACAGATACAGCTATAGGGACTATAGGGACCACCAGATACAGCTATAGGGACTATAGAGACCACCAGATACAGCTATAGGGACCACCAGATACAGCTATAGGGACTATAGGGACCACCAGATACAGCTATAGGGACTATAGGGACCACAGGATACAGCTATAGGGACCACCAGATATAGCTATAGGGACTATAGGGTCCACCAGATACAGCTATAGGGGCCACCAGGTACGACTATAGGGACTATAGGGACCACCAGATACAGCTATGGGGACTATAGGGACCACCAGATATAGCTATAGGGACTATAGGGACCACCAGATACAGCTATAGGGGCTATAGGGACCACCAGATACAGCTATAGGGGATATAGGGACCACCAGATACAGCTATAGGGACTATAGGGACCACCAGATAAAGCTATAGGGACCACCAGATACAGCTATAGGGACTAGGTACTATAGGGAACACCAGATACAGCTATAGTGACTATAGGGTCCACCAGATACAGCTATAGGGACCACCAGGTACGACTATAGGGACTATAGGGACCACCAGATACAGCTATAGGGACTATAGGGACCACCAGATACAGCTATAGGGACTATAGGGACCACCAGATAAAGCTATAGGGACAACCAGATACAGCTATAGGGACCACCAGATACAGCTATAGGGAATATAGGGTCCACCAGATACAGCTATAGGGACCTCCAGATACAGCTATAGGGACTATAGGGACCACAAGATACAGCTATAGGGACTATAGGGACCACCAGATACAGCTATAGGGGCGACCAGATACAGCTATAGGGACTATAGGGACCACCAGATACAGCTATAGGGACTATAGGGACCACAAGATACAGCTATAGGGACTATAGGGACCACCAGATACAGCTATAGGGACCACCACATACAGCTATAAGGACTATAGGGTCCACCAGATACAGCTATAGGGACCACCAGATACAGCTATAGGGACTATAGGGACCACCAGATACAGCTATAGGGACTATAGGGACTATAGGGACCACAAGATACAGCTATAGGGACCACCAGATACAGCTATAGGAACCACCAGATACAGCTATAGGAACCACCAGATACAGCTAGAGGGACCAACAGATACAGCTATAGGGACTATAGGGACCACCAGATACAGCTATAGGGACTATGGGGACCACCAGATACAGCTATAGGGACTATAAGGACCAACAGATACAGCTATAGGGACCACCAGATACAGCTATAGGTACTATTGGGACCACCCAGATACAGCTATAGTGACTATAGGGTCCACCAGATACAGCTATAGGGACCACCAGGTACGACTATAGGGACTATAGGGACCACCGGATACAGCTATAGGGACTATAGGGACCACCAGATACAGCTATAGGGACTATAGGGACCACCAGATAAAGCTATAGGGACAACCAGATACAGCTATGGGGACCACCAGATACAGCTATAGGGACTATAGGGTCCACCAGATACAGCTATAGGGACTATAGGGACCACAAGATACAGCTATAGGGACTATAGGGACCACCAGATACAGCTATAGGGACTATAGGGACCACAAGATACAGCTATAGGGACTATAGGGACCACCAGATACAGCTATAGGGACCACCACATACAGCTATAAGGACTATAGGGTCCACCAGATACAGCTATAGGGACCACCAGATACAGCTATAGGGACTATAGGGACCACCAGATACAGCTATAGGGACTATAGGGACCACAAGATACAGCTATAGGGACCACCAGATACAGCTATAGGAACCACCAGATACAGCTATAGGAACCACCAGATACAGCTAGAGGGACCAACAGACACAGCTATTGGGACTATAGTGACCACCAGATACAGCTATAGGGACAATAGGGACCACCAAATACAGCTATAGGGACTATGGGGACCACCAGATACAGCTATAGGGACTATAAGGACCAACAGATACAGCTATAGGGACCACCAGATACAGCTATAGGGACTATAGGGACCACCAGATACAGCTATAGTGACTATAGGGTCCACCAGATACAGCTATAGGGACAGCCAGATACGACTATAGGGACTATAGGGACCACCGGATACAGCTATAGGGACTATAGGGACCACCGGATACAGCTATAGGGACTATAGGGACCACCAGATACAGCTATAGGGACCAACAGATACAGCTATAGGGACTATAGGGACCACCAGATACAGCTATAGGGACTATAGGGACCACTAGATACAGCTATAGGGACCACCAGATACAGCTATAGGGACTATAGGGACCACCATATACAGCTATAGGGACTATAGGGACCACCAGATACAGCTATAGGTACTATAGGGAACACCAGATACAGCTATAGTGACTATAGGGTCCACCAGATACAGCTATAGGGACCACCAGGTACGACTATAGGGACTATAGGGACCACCAGATACAGCTATAGGGACTATAGGGACCACCAGATACAGCTATAGGGACTATAGGGACCACCAGATAAAGCTATAGGGACAACCAGATACAGCTATAGGGACCACCAGATACAGCTATAGGGAATATAGGGTCCACCAGATACAGCTATAGGGACCTCCAGATACAGCTATAGGGACTATAGGGACCACAAGATACAGCTATAGGGACTATAGGGACCACCAGATACAGCTATAGGGACTATAGGGACTATAGGGACTATAGGGACCACAAGATACAGCTATAGGGACCACCAGATACAGCTATAGGAACCACCAGATACAGCTATAGGAACCACCAGATACAGCTAGAGGGACCAACAGATACAGCTATAGGGACTATAGGGACCACCAGATACAGCTATAGGGACTATGGGGACCACCAGATACAGCTATAGGGACTATAAGGACCAACAGATACAGCTATAGGGACCACCAGATACAGCTATAGGTACTATTGGGACACCAGATACAGCTATAGTGACTATAGGGTCCACCAGATACAGCTATAGGGACCACCAGGTACGACTATAGGGACTATAGGGACCACCGGATACAGCTATAGGGACTATAGGGACCACCAGATACAGCTATAGGGACTATAGGGACCACCAGATAAAGCTATAGGGACAACCAGATACAGCTATGGGGACCACCAGATACAGCTATAGGGACTATAGGGTCCACCAGATACAGCTATAGGGACTATAGGGACCACAAGATACAGCTATAGGGACTATAGGGACCACCAGATACAGCTATAGGGACTATAGGGACCACAAGATACAGCTATAGGGACTATAGGGACCACCAGATACAGCTATAGGGACCACCACATACAGCTATAAGGACTATAGGGTCCACCAGATACAGCTATAGGGACCACCAGATACAGCTATAGGGACTATAGGGACCACCAGATACAGCTATAGGGTCTATAGGGACCACAAGATACAGCTATAGGGACCACCAGATACAGCTATAGGAACCACCAGATACAGCTATAGGAACCACCAGATACAGCTAGAGGGACCAACAGACACAGCTATTGGGACTATAGTGACCACCAGATACAGCTATAGGGACAATAGGGACCACCAAATACAGCTATAGGGACTATGGGGACCACCAGATACAGCTATAGGGACTATAAGGACCAACAGATACAGCTATAGGGACCACCAGATACAGCTATAGGGACTATAGGGACCACCAGATACAGCTATAGTGACTATAGGGTCCACCAGATACAGCTATAGGGACAGCCAGATACGACTATAGGGACTATAGGGACCACCGGATACAGCTATAGGGACTATAGGGACCACCAGATACAGCTATAGGGACCAACAGATACAGCTATAGGGACTATAGGGACCACCAGATACAGCTATAGGGACTATAGGGACCACTAGATACAGCTATAGGGACCACCAGATACAGCTATATGGACTATAGGGACCACCATATACAGCTATAGGGACTATAGGGACCACCAGATACAGCTATAGGGACTATAGGGACCACTAGATACGGCTATAGGGACTATAGGGACCACTACATACAGCTATAGGGACTATAGGGACCACTAGATACAGCTATAGGGACTATAGAGACCACTAGATACAGCTATAGGGACGACCAGATACAGCTATAGGGACTATAGGGACCACCAGATACAGCTATAGGGACTATAGGGACCACCATATACAGCTATAGGGACTATAGGGACCACCAGATATAGCTATAGGGACTATAGGGTCCACCAGATACAGCTATAGGGGCCACCAGATACGACTATAGGGACTATAGGGACCACCAGATACAGCTATGGGGACTATAGGGACCACCAGATACAGCTATAGGGACTATAGGGACCACCAGATACAGCTATAGGGGATATAGGGACCACCAGATAAAGCTATAGGGACCACCAGATAAAGCTATAGGGACCACCACATACAGCTATAGGGACTATAGGGTCCACCAGATACAGCTATAGGGACCACCAGATAAAGCTATAGGGACCACCACATACAGCTATAGGGACCACCAGATACAGTTATAGGGACCACCAGATACAGCTATAGGGACCACCAGATACAGCGATAGGGGCCACCAGATACAGCTATGGGGGCTATAGGGACCACCAGATACAACTATAGGGACTATAGGGACCACCAGATACAGCTATAGGGACCAACAGATACAGCTATAGGGACTATAGGGACCACCAGATACAGCTATAGGGACCACTAGATACAGCTATAGGGACCATAGAGACCACCAGATACAGCTATAGGGACCACCAGATACAGCTATAAGGACTATAGGGACCACCAGATACAGCTATAGGGACTATAGGGACCACAAGATACAGCTATAGGGACCACCAGATATAGCTATAGGGACTATAGGGTCCACCAGATACAGCTATAGGGGCCACCAGGTACGACTATAGGGACTATAGGGACCACCAGATACAGCTATGGGAACTATAGGGACCACCAGATATAGCTATAGGGACTATAGGGACCACCAGATACAGCTATAGGGGCTATAGGGACCACCAGATACAGCTATAGGGGATATAGGGACCACCAGATACAGCTATAGGGACTATAGGGACCACCAGATAAAGCTATAGGGACCACCAGATACAGCTATAGGTACTATAGGGAACACCAGATACAGCTATAGTGACTATAGGGTCCACCAGATACAGCTATAGGGACCACCAGGTACGACTATAGGGACTATAGGGAACCACCAGATACAGCTATAGGGACTATAGGGACCACCAGATACAGCTATAGGGACTATAGGGACCACCAGATAAAGCTATAGGGACAACCAGATACAGCTATAGGGACCACCAGATACAGCTATAGGGACTATAGGGTCCACCAGATACAGCTATAGGGACCTCCAGATACAGCTATAGGGACTATAGGGACCACAAGATACAGCTATAGGGACTATAGGGACCACCAGATACAGCTATAGGGGCCACCAGATACAGCTATAGGGACTATAGGGACCACCAGATACAGCTATAGGGACTATAGGGACCACAAGATACAGCTATAGGGACTATAGGGACCACCAGATACAGCTATAGGGACCACCACATACAGCTATAAGGACTATAGGGTCCACCAGATACAGCTATAGGGACCACCAGATACAGCTATAGGGACTATAGGGACCACCAGATACAGCTATAGGGACTATAGGGACTATAGGGACTATAGGGACCACAAGATACAGCTATAGGGACCACCAGATACAGCTATAGGGACCACCAGATACAGCTATAGGAACCACCAGATACAGCTAGAGGGACCAACAGATACAGCTATAGGGACTATAGTGACCACCAGATACAGCTATAGGGACTATAGGGACCACCAAATACAGCTATAGGGACTATGGGGACCACCAGATACAGCTATAGGGACTATAAGGACCAACAGATACAGCTATAGGGACCACCAGATACAGCTATAGGGACTATAGGGACCACCAGATACAGCTATAGTGACTATAGGGTCCACCAGATACAGCTATAGGGACAGCCAGATACGACTATAGGGACTATAGGGACCACCGGATACAGCTATAGGGACTATAGGGACCACCAGATACAGCTATAGGGACTATAGGTACCACCAGATACAGCTATAGGGACTATAAGGACCAACAGATACAGATATAGGGACCACCAGATACAGCTATAGGGACTATAGGGACCACCAGATACAGCTATAGTGACTATAGGGTCCACCAGATACAGCTATAGGGACTACCAGATACGGCTATAGGGACTATAGGGACCACCGGATACAGCTATAGGGACTATAGGGACCACCTGATACAGCTATAGGGACCACCTGATACAGCTATAGGGACTATAGGGACCACCAGATAAAGCTATAGGGACCACCGGATACGGCTATAGGGACTATAGGGACCACCGGATACAGCTATAGGGACTATAGGGACCACCTGATACAGCTATAGGGACTATAGGGACCACCAGATACAGCTATAGGGACTATAAGGACCAACAGATACAGATATAGGGACCACCAGATACAGCTATAGGGACTATAGGGTCCACCAGATACAGCTATAGGGACCACCAGATACAGCTATAGGGACAGTCAGATTCAGCTATAGGGACTACAGGGACCACAAGATACAGCTATAGGGACTATAGGGACCACCAGATACAGCTATAGGGGCCACCAGATACAGCAATAGGGACTATAGGGACCACCAGATACAGCTATAGGGACTATAGAGACCACCAGATACAGCTATAGGGACTATAGGGACCACCAGATACAGCTATAGGGACTATAGGGACCACCAGATACAGCTATAGGGACCACCAGATACAGCTATAGGGACCACCAGATACAGTTATAGGGACCACCAGATACAGCTATGGGGGCCACCAGATACAGCTATAGGGACCACCAGATACAGCTATAGGGACCACCAGATACAGCGATAGGGGCACCCAGATACAGCTATGGGGACTATAGGGACCACCAGATACAGCTATAGGGACTATAGGGACCACCAGATACAGCTATAGGGACCAACAGATACAGCTATAGGGACTATAGGGACCACCAGATACAGCTATAGGGACTATAGGGACCACTAGATACAGCTATAGGGACCACCAGATACAGCTATAGGGACTATAGGGACCACCATATACAGCTATGGGGACTATAGGGACCACCAGACACAGCTATAGGGACTATAGGTACCACTAGATACAGCTATATGGACTATAGGGACCACCAGATACAGCTATAGGGACTATAGGGACCACAAGATACAGCTATAGGGACAACCAGATACAGCTACAGGGACTAAAGGGACCAACAGATACAGCTATAGGGACCACCAGATACAGCTATAGGGACTTTAGGGACCACGAGATACAGCTATAGGGACCACCAGATACAGCTATAGGGGCCACCAGGTACGACTATAGGGACTATAGGGACCACCAGATACAGCTATGGGAACTATAGGGACCACCAGATATAGCTATAGGGACTATAGGGACCACCAGATACAGCTATAGGGGCTATAGGGACCACCAGATACAGCTATAGGGGATATAGGGACCACCAGATACAGCTATAGGGACTATAGGGACCACCAGATAAAGCTATAGGGACCACCAGATACAGCTATAGGTACTATAGGGAACACCAGATACAGCTATAGTGACTATAGGGTCCACCAGATACAGCTATAGGGACCACCAGGTACGACTATAGGGACTATAGGGACCACCAGATACAGCTATAGGGACTATAGGGACCACCAGATACAGCTATAGGGACTATAGGGACCACCAGATAAAGCTATAGGGACAACCAGATACAGCTATAGGGACCACCAGATACAGCTATAGGGACTATAGGGTCCACCAGATACAGCTATAGGGACCTCCAGATACAGCTATAGGGACTATAGGGACCACAAGATACAGCTATAGGGACTATAGGGACCACCAGATACAGCTATAGGGGCCACCAGATACAGCTATAGGGACTATAGGGACCACCAGATACAGCTATAGGGACTATAGGGACCACAAGATACAGCTATAGGGACTATAGGGACCACCAGATACAGCTATAGGGACCACCACATACAGCTATAAGGACTATAGGGTCCACCAGATACAGCTATAGGGACCACCAGATACAGCTATAGGGACTATAGGGACCACCAGATACAGCTATAGGGACTATAGGGACTATAGGGACTATAGGGACCACAAGATACAGCTATAGGGACCACCAGATACAGCTATAGGGACCACCAGATACAGCTATAGGAACCACCAGATACAGCTAGAGGGACCAACAGATACAGCTATAGGGACTATAGTGACCACCAGATACAGCTATAGGGACTATAGGGACCACCAAATACAGCTATAGGGACTATGGGGACCACCAGATACAGCTATAGGGACTATAAGGACCAACAGATACAGCTATAGGGACCACCAGATACAGCTATAGGGACTATAGGGACCACCAGATACAGCTATAGTGACTATAGGGTCCACCAGATACAGCTATAGGGACAGCCAGATACGACTATAGGGACTATAGGGACCACCGGATACAGCTATAGGGACTATAGGGACCACCAGATACAGCTATAGGGACTATAGGTACCACCAGATACAGCTATAGGGACTATAAGGACCAACAGATACAGATATAGGGACCACCAGATACAGCTATAGGGACTATAGGGACCACCAGATACAGCTATAGTGACTATAGGGTCCACCAGATACAGCTATAGGGACTACCAGATACGGCTATAGGGACTATAGGGACCACCGGATACAGCTATAGGGACTATAGGGACCACCTGATACAGCTATAGGGACCACCTGATACAGCTATAGGGACTATAGGGACCACCAGATAAAGCTATAGGGACCACCGGATACGGCTATAGGGACTATAGGGACCACCGGATACAGCTATAGGGACTATAGGGACCACCTGATACAGCTATAGGGACTATAGGGACCACCAGATACAGCTATAGGGACTATAAGGACCAACAGATACAGATATAGGGACCACCAGATACAGCTATAGGGACTATAGGGTCCACCAGATACAGCTATAGGGACCACCAGATACAGCTATAGGGACAGTCAGATTCAGCTATAGGGACTACAGGGACCACAAGATACAGCTATAGGGACTATAGGGACCACCAGATACAGCTATAGGGGCCACCAGATACAGCAATAGGGACTATAGGGACCACCAGATACAGCTATAGGGACTATAGAGACCACCAGATACAGCTATAGGGACTATAGGGACCACCAGATACAGCTATAGGGACTATAGGGACCACCAGATACAGCTATAGGGACCACCAGATACAGCTATAGGGACCACCAGATACAGTTATAGGGACCACCAGATACAGCTATGGGGCCACCAGATACAGCTATAGGGACCACCAGATACAGCTATAGGGACCACCAGATACAGCGATAGGGGCACCCAGATACAGCTATGGGGACTATAGGGACCACCAGATACAGCTATAGGGACTATAGGGACCACCAGATACAGCTATAGGGACCAACAGATACAGCTATAGGGACTATAGGGACCACCAGATACAGCTATAGGGACTATAGGGACCACTAGATACAGCTATAGGGACCACCAGATACAGCTATAGGGACTATAGGGACCACCATATACAGCTATGGGGACTATAGGGACCACCAGATACAGCTATAGGGACTATAGGTACCACTAGATACAGCTATATGGACTATAGGGACCACCAGATACAGCTATAGGGACTATAGGGACCACAAGATACAGCTATAGGGACAACCAGATACAGCTACAGGGACTAAAGGGACCAACAGATACAGCTATAGGGACCACCAGATACAGCTATAGGGACTTTAGGGACCACGAGATACAGCTATAGGGACCACCAGATACAGCTATAGGGACTATAGGGACCACCAGATACAGCTATAGGGACAACCAGATACAGCTACAGGGACTAAAGGGACCACTAGATACAGCAATAGGGACCACCAGATACAGCTATAGGGACTATAGGGACCACGAGATACAGCTATAGGGACCACCAGATACAGCTATAGGGACTATAGGGACCACTAGATACAGCTATAGGGACTATAGGGACCACCAAATACAGCTATACGGACTATAGTTACCACCAGAATCAGCTATCGGGACCACCGGATACAGCTATAGGGACTATAGGGACCACCAGATACAGCAATAGGAACTATATGGACCACCAGATAAAGCTATAGGGACCACCAGATACAGCTATAGGGACTATAGGGACCACCAGATACAGCTATAGGGACTATAGGGACCACCAGATACAGCTATTGGGACAATAGGGACCACCATATACAGCTATAGGGACTATAGGGACCACCAGATACAGCTACCGGGACTATAGGGACCACCAGATACAGCTATAGGGACCACCAGATGCAGCTATAGGGGAAACCAGATAAATCTATAGGGACCACCAGATACAGCTATAGGGACCACCAGATACAGCTATAGGGACCACCAGATAAAGCTATAGGGACCACCAGATACAGCTATGGGGACTATTGGGACCACCAGATTCAGCTATAGGGACCACCAGATACAGCTATAGGGACTATAGGGACCACCAGATACAGCTATAGGGACCACCAGATAAAGCTATAGGGACCATCAGATTCAGCTATAGGGACTATAGGGATCACTAGATAAAGCTATAGGGACTATAGGGACCACCAGATTCAGCTATAGGGACCACCAGATACAGCTATAGGGACTTTGGGGACCACCAGATTCAGCTATAGAGACTTTAGGGACCACCAGATTCAGCTATAGGGACGTTAGGGACCACCAGATACAGCTATAGGGACTTTAGGAACCACCAGATTCAGCTATAGGGACCACCAGATTCAGCTTTAGGGACTACGGGGACCACCAGATTCAGCTATAGGGACCACCAGTAACAGCTATAGGGACTATAGGGACCACCAGATACAGCTATAGGGACTATAGGGAACACCAGATACAGCTATAGGGACTATAGGGACCACCAGATACAGCTATAGGGACTATAGGGACCACCAGATACAGCTATCGGGACCACCAGATACAGCTATAGCGACTATAGGGACCACCAGATACAGCTATAGGAACTATAGGGACCACCAGATAAAGCTATAGGGACCACCAGATACAGCTATAGGGACTATAGGGACCACCAGATACAGCTATAGGGACTATAGGGAACACCAGATACAGCTATAGGGACTATAGGGACCACCAGATACAGCTATAGGGACTATAGGGACCACCAGATACAGCTATCGGGACCACCAGATACAGCTATAGCGACTATAGGGACCACCAGATACAGCTATAAGCACTATAGGGACCACCAGATACAGCATGGGGACTATAGGGACCACCAGATACAGCTATAGGGACTATAGGGACCACCAGATACAGCTATAGGGACCACCAGATACAGCTATAGGGACTATAGGGACCACCAGATACAGCTATAGGGACAACCCCATACAGCTATAGGGACTATAGGGACCAACAGATACAGCTATAGGGACCACCAGATACAGCTATATGGACTATAGGGACCACCAGATACAGCTATAGGGACTATAGGGACCACCAGATACAGCTATATGGACTATAGGGACCACCAGATACAGCTATAGGGACCACCAGAATCAGCTATAGGGACCACCAGATACAGCTATAGGGACTATAGGGACCACCAGATACAGCTATAGGGACTATAAGGACCAACAGATACAGATATAGGGACCACCAGATACAGCTATAGGGACTATAGGGACCACCAGATACAGCTATAGTGACTATAGGGTCCACCAGATACAGCTATAGGGACTACCAGATACGGCTATAGGGACTATAGGGACCACCGGATACAGCTATAGGGACTATAGGGACCACCTGATACAGCTATAGGGACCACCTGATACAGCTATAGGGACTATAGGGACCACCAGATAAAGCTATAGGGACCACCGGATACGGCTATAGGGACTATAGGGACCACCGGATACAGCTATAGGGACTATAGGGACCACCTGATACAGCTATAGGGACTATAGGGACCACCAGATACAGCTATAGGGACTATAAGGACCAACAGATACAGATATAGGGACCACCAGATACAGCTATAGGGACTATAGGGTCCACCAGATACAGCTATAGGGACCACCAGATACAGCTATAGGGACAGTCAGATTCAGCTATAGGGACTACAGGGACCACAAGATACAGCTATAGGGACTATAGGGACCACCAGATACAGCTATAGGGGCCACCAGATACAGCAATAGGGACTATAGGGACCACCAGATACAGCTATAGGGACTATAGAGACCACCAGATACAGCTATAGGGACTATAGGGACCACCAGATACAGCTATAGGGACTATAGGGACCACCAGATACAGCTATAGGGACCACCAGATACAGCTATAGGGACCACCAGATACAGTTATAGGGACCACCAGATACAGCTATGGGGGCCACCAGATACAGCTATAGGGACCACCAGATACAGCTATAGGGACCACCAGATACAGCTATAGGGACCACCAGATACAGCTATAGGGACCACCAGATACAGCGATAGGGGCACCCAGATACAGCTATGGGGACTATAGGGACCACCAGATACAGCTATAGGGACTATAGGGACCACCAGATACAGCTATAGGGACCAACAGATACAGCTATAGGGACTATAGGGACCAACAGATACAGCTATAGGGACTATAGGGACCACTAGATACAGCTATAGGGACCACCAGATACAGCTATAGGGACTATAGGGAACACCATATACAGCTATGGGGACTATAGGGACCACCAGATACAGCTATAGGGACTATAGGTACCACTAGATACAGCTATATGGACTATAGGGACCACCAGATACAGCTATAGGGACTATAGGGACCACAAGATACAGCTATAGGGACAACCAGATACAGCTACAGGGACTAAAGGGACCAACAGATACAGCTATAGGGACCACCAGATACAGCTATAGGGACTTTAGGGACCACGAGATACAGCTATAGGGACCACCAGATACAGCTATAGGGACTATAGGGACCACCAGATACAGCTATAGGGACAACCAGATACAGCTACAGGGACTAAAGGGACCACTAGATACAGCAATAGGGACCACCAGATACAGCTATAGGGACTATAGGGACCACGAGATACAGCTATAGGGACCACCAGATACAGCTATAGGGACTATAGGGACCACTAGATACAGCTATAGGGACTATAGGGACCACCAAATACAGCTATACGGACTATAGTTACCACCAGAATCAGCTATCGGGACCACCGGATACAGCTATAGGGACTATAGGGACCACCAGATACAGCAATAGGAACTATATGGACCACCAGATAAAGCTATAGGGACCACCAGATACAGCTATAGGGACTATAGGGACCACCAGATACAGCTATAGGGACTATAGGGACCACCAGATACAGCTATTGGGACAATAGGGACCACCATATACAGCTATAGGGACTATAGGGACCACCAGATACAGCTACCGGGACTATAGGGACCACCAGATACAGCTATAGGGACCACCAGATGCAGCTATAGGGGAAACCAGATAAATCTATAGGGACCACCAGATACAGCTATAGGGACCACCAGATACAGCTATAGGGACCACCAGATAAAGCTATAGGGACCACCAGATACAGCTATGGGGACTATTGGGACCACCAGATTCAGCTATAGGGACCACCAGATACAGCTATAGGGACTATAGGGACCACCAGATACAGCTATAGGGACCACCAGATAAAGCTATAGGGACCATCAGATTCAGCTATAGGGACTATAGGGATCACTAGATAAAGCTATAGGGACTATAGGGACCACCAGATTCAGCTATAGGGACCACTAGATACAGCTATAGGGACTTTGGGGACCACCAGATTCAGCTATAGAGACTTTAGGGACCACCAGATTCAGCTATAGGGACGTTAGGGACCACCAGATACAGCTATAGGGACTTTAGGAACCACCAGATTCAGCTATAGGGACCACCAGATTCAGCTTTAGGGACTACGGGGACCACCAGATTCAGCTATAGGGACCACCAGTAACAGCTATAGGGACTATAGGGACCACCAGATACAGCTATAGGAACTATAGGGACCACCAGATAAAGCTATAGGGACCACCAGATACAGCTATAGGGACTATAGGGACCACCAGATACAGCTATAGGGACTATAGGGAACACCAGATACAGCTATAGGGACTATAGGGACCACCAGATACAGCTATAGGGACTATAGGGACCACCAGATACAGCTATCGGGACCACCAGATACAGCTATAGCGACTATAGGGACCACCAGATACAGCTATAGGAACTATAGGGACCACCAGATAAAGCTATAGGGACCACCAGATACAGCTATAGGGACTATAGGGACCACCAGATACAGCTATAGGGACTATAGGGAACACCAGATACAGCTATAGGGACTATAGGGACCACCAGATACAGCTATAGGGACTATAGGGACCACCAGATACAGCTATCGGGACCACCAGATACAGCTATAGCGACTATAGGGACCACCAGATACAGCTATAAGCACTATAGGGACCACCAGATACAGCATGGGGACTATAGGGACCACCAGATACAGCTATAGGGACTATAGGGACCACCAGATACAGCTATAGGGACCACCAGATACAGCTATAGGGACTATAGGGACCACCAGATACAGCTATAGGGACAACCCCATACAGCTATAGGGACTATAGGGACCAACAGATACAGCTATAGGGACCACCAGATACAGCTATATGGACTATAGGGACCACCAGATACAGCTATAGGGACTATAGGGACCACCAGATACAGCTATATGGACTATAGGGACCACCAGATACAGCTATAGGGACCACCAGAATCAGCTATAGGGACCACCAGATACAGCTATAGGGACTATAGGGACAACCCGATACAGCTATAGGGACTATAGGGACCAACAGATACAGCTATAGGGACCACCAGATACAGCTATAGGGACTATAAGGACCACTAGATACAGCTATAGGGACTATAGGGACCACCAAATACAGCTATAGGGACTATGGTTACCACCAGAATCAGCTATCGGGACCAGCAGATACAGCTATAGGGACTATAGGGACCACCAGATACAGCTATAGGAACTATATGGACCACCAGATAAAGCTATAGGGACCACCAGATACAGCTATAGGGACTATAGGGACCACCATATACAGCTATATGGACTATAGGGACCACCAGATACAGCTATAGGGACTATAGGGACCACCAGATACAGCTATAGGGACCACCAGATGCAGCTATAGGGGCCACCAGATACAGCAATGGGGGCTATAGGGACCACCAGATTCAGCTATAGGGACCACCAGATGCAGCTATAGGGACCACCAGATACAGGTATAGGGACCACAAGATACAGCTATAGGGACTATAGGGACCACCAGATACAGCTATAGGGACTATAGGGACCACCAGATTCAGCTATAGGGACCACCAGATGCAGCTATAGGGGCCACCAGATACAGCTATAGGGACTATAGGGACCACCAGATTCAGCTATAGGGACCACCAGATGCAGCTATAGGGACTTTGGGGACCACCAGATTCAGCTATAGAGACTATAGGGATCACTAGATAAAGCTATAGGGACTATAGGGACCCCCAGATTCAGCTATAGGGACCACCAGATACAGCTATAGGGACTTTGGGGACCACCAGATTCAGCTATAGAGACTATAGGGACCACCAGATTCAGCTATAGGGACTTTAGGTACCACCAGATTCAGCTATAGGGACTTTAGGAACCACCAGATTCAGCTATAGGGACCACCAGATTCAGCTTTAGGGACTACAGGGACCACCAGATTCAGCTATAGGGACTTTAGGGACCACCAGATTCAAGGCAGCAGCTACTCTTCCTGGGGTTTATTATGGATCCCCATTAGTTCCTGTCAAGGCAGCAGCTACTCTTCCTGGGGTTTATTATGGATCCCCATTAGTTCCTGCCAAGACAGCAGCTACTCTTCCTGGGTCCATTTCCATCAAAAATGAAGGCAGTAATACACATTATAATACACTTTTTAAACATGAACATACATTTCACAAAAGATTTCACAATACATTAAGTCCTCAGGCCACTACTCTATTACAACACACTATCCAGGTGTACGTGTGTATAGTGTGTTTTACATTTTTTTTATCCTTAATTTAACTAGAAACTTGTTATGGATACGGTCCTCTTTTCTCAATTTCCACCTGACTGACTTGCTCAAAGGCAACTGCCTGTTGATCAGGCCCTGAAGCCAGGAGTTGCATATAATTGGTACCATTGGAAAGAAGGCGCTTTGAAGTTTGTAGAAATGTTAAAATAATGTAGGAGACTTTAACACAATAGATTTGGTAGGAGAAAATCCAACGAAAAACTAACCAGAAGTTTTGTTTTTTTGAGAGCCCATACTCTTCCAATGGAGCGTACAGGAAAATAATTAAATCTATCTCCCAGTATGCAATTCCAATGGCTTCCACTGGGTGTCAGTAGTCTTTGTTCAAGGTTTCAGGCTTGTTTCTTCCAAAACGAGGAAGAAATATGAGTTTTACCACAGGGACACAGACTTGGAAATTCGTGTATGCGCGTGCGATGAAGAGGACGCGCAACTGCTATTATCGTTTTCCTATTGAACAAACTTCTTTCCGTATGAAATATTATAGTTTAATTACACTTTAGGATATCTAAGGTTTGTATAGAAACATAGTTTGACTTGTTGATTTTCGGATTCCTATCTTGGCTGTTGAACGAGTGGATTACTGACATTGATGGCTCCAACTAAACTGACTTTTTGGGATATAAATAAGTATTTTATCTAACAAAACGACACTGCACGTTGTAGCTGGTACCCTTTGGATGACAAATCAGAGGAAGATTTTCAAAAAGTAAGTGAATATTTAATCGTTATTTGTGATTGTATTAAACCTGTGCCTGTGGAAAAATATTTTTATGTGGGGCGCCGTCCTCAAACAATCGCATGGCATGCTTTCACTATAAAGCCTATTGTGAATAGGACAATGCAGTTCGATGAACAAGAATTTAAGCTTTCAACTGATATAAGACACTTGTATGTACCTAAATGTTTAATATCCATAATTATTATGGTTATTTATTTGAATTGCGCCTCCAGTTCCACAGGAAGTTGTCCCACTAGCCTTAAGAAGTTTTAAGAACAAATTGTTCTTTTCAATGACGGCCTCCCGGGGAACAGGGGGTTTGCCATGATGGCCTAGGAACAGTGAGTTAACTGCCTTGTTCAGGGGCACAACGACAGATTTTTACCTTGTCAGCTCAGGGATTCAATCTAGCAACCTTTTGGTTACTGGCCCAACGCTCTAACCACTAGGCTACACTGCCGCCCCCATATAGTGTGTGTATAGTGTGTATAGTGTATATGTTATTTATATGTAGTGTGTAGTGTGTATAGTGTGTGTATAGGGTGCATAGTGTGTATGTTATGGGTATAGTGTGTATGTTATTTCTATGTAGTGTATGTGTAATGTGTATGGGGCTGATGTTATGGGTATTGAGAAATACTCCCGATATAACAGACTGACCCTAGCCCCCCGACGAATAAACTATTGCAGCATAAATACTGGAGACAGGAGGGGTCGGGAAGACAATGTCACCCCGTCTGAGGATACCCCCGGACAAGGCCAGCAGGATATAACCTCATCCACTTTACCAAAGCACAGCCCCCACACCACTAGAGGGATATCTTCAACCACCAACTTACCATCCTGAGACAAGGCCGAGTATAGCCCATGAAGATCTCCCCCACGGCACGAACACAGGGGGGGCGCCAACCCAGACAGGAAGATCACTTCAGTGACTCAACAACACTCAAGTGAAGCACCCCTCCTAGGGACGGCATGGAAGAGCACCAGTTAGCCAGTGACTCAGCCCCTGTAATAGGGTAAGAGGCAGAGAATCCCAGTGGAAAGAGGAGAACAGGCCAGGCAGAGACAGCAAGGGCGGTTGTTGCTACAATGCCTTTCCGTTCACCTTCACACCCCTGGGCCAGACTACACTCTGGAAGCAAAACATTACTGAACGTAACGCGCCAATGTAAACTGAGATTTTTGGATATAAATATGATCTGTATCGAACAAATGACCCACTGAAGAGATGAGTCTTCAATAAAGACTTAAAGGTGCAGCACTTTGTGACATCAGCTGATGTAAGAAGGGCTGTATAATTACATTTGATTGAAAGGTTGAGACCGATGTTACGTAGATGAAAAAAAACTGTCCTTGAAACAGTCTTGATATGTCAAAAGAGAGATCAGGGTCCAGAGTAATGCCGAGGTCCTTCACAGTTTTATTTGAGACAACTGTACAACCATCAAGATTAATTGTCAGATCCAACAGAATATTTCTTTGTTCTCTGTTTCTTGGGACCTAGAACTAGCATCTCTGTTTTTTCCGAGTTTAAAAGTAAAACATTTGCCGCCATCCACTTCCACTTATGTCTGAAACACAGGCTTCCAGGGAGGGAATTTTTGGGGCTTCACCATGTTTCATCGAAATGTACAGCTGTGTGTCATCCGCAAACATTTATTGTTGAACTGGGATTTCTGGCATTCTGATGAAGATCATCAAAGGTAAGTGAATATTTATAATGCTATTTCTGACTTCTGTTGACTCCACAACATGGTGGATATCTGTATGGCTTGTTTTGGTCTCTGAGCGCTGTACTCAGATTATTGCATGGTGTGCTTTTTCAGTAAAGTGCTTTTTGAAATCTGACACAGTGGTTGCATAGTTTATCTCAAGTTCCCTGCATAACACTTGTACCTTTTATCAATGTTTATCATGAGTATTTCTGTAAATTGATGTGGCTCTCTGCAAAATCACCGGATGTTTTGGAAGCAAAACATTACTGAATGTAACGCGCCAATGTAAACTGAGATTTTTGGATATAAATATGATCTGTATCGAACAAAACATACATGTATTGTGTAACATAAAGTCCTATGAGTGTCACCTGATGAAGATCAGCAACGGTTAGTGAATAATTTTATCGATATTTCTGCTTTTTGTGACTCCTCTCTTTGGCTGGAAAAATGGCTGTGTTTTTCTGTGACTAGGTACTGACCTAACATAATCAGATGGTGTGCTTTCGTCTTAAAGCCTTTTTGAAATCGGACACTGTGGTGCGATTAACAACAAGTTTATCTTTAAAATGGTGTAAAATACTTGTATGTTTGAGGAATTTTAATTATGAGATTTCTGTTGTTTGAATTTGGCGCCCTGCACTTTCACTGGCTGTTGTCATATCGATTCCGTTAATGGGATCTCAGCCGTAAGAAGTTAACTGATTTTTGTTCTCTGCTGTCATTGGGTAGGTGGAGAGAGTCTGGAAGGGCATCTAGGAATCTTTGGGTTGTCTGAGAATTTATAGCACGGCTTTTGATTATCCTTGGTTGCGGTCTGAGGAAATGATTTCTTGCGATTGCAAACTGGTGATCCGATAGTCCAGGATTATAAGGAAAAACATTAAGATCCACAACCCTTTTTCCAGGGACAAAACTAGGTCCAGAGTATGACTGTGGCAGTGAGTAGGTCCGGAGACATGTTGGACAAAACCCAGTGAGTCGATGATGGCTCCGAAGCCTGTTGGAGTGGGTCTGTGGACTTTTCCATGTGAATATTAAAGTCACCAAAGGTTTTAATATTATCTGCCATGACTACAAGGTTCGAGAGGTATTCAGGAAACTCAGTGAGGAACGCTGTATATGACCCAGGGGGCCTGTAAACAGTAGCTATAAAAAGTTATTGAGTAGGCTGCATAGATTTCATGACTAGAAGCTCAAATGACGAAAATTAATGAAAGAAAAAGAAAAGAAAAATTGTAAATTGACATTTGTAATCGTAAATGTAAGCAACACCTCCACATTTGTGGGATGCACAGGGGATATGGTCACTGTGTAACCAGGAGGAGAGGCCTTATTTAACACATTAAATTCATCAGGCTTAAACCATGTTTCAGTCAGGCCAATCACATCAAGATTATGATCAGTTTGTTGATTGACTCTAACTGCCTTGGAAGTGAGGGATCTAACATTAAGTAGCCCTATTTTGAGATGTGAGATATCACGATCTCTTTCAATAATGTCAGGTAATGGAGGAGGTCTTTATTCCAGTGAGATTGCTAGAGCGAACACCTCCATTTTTATTTTTGCCCAACATAGATCGAGGCACAGACACAGTCTCAATAGAGATAGCTGAGCTGACTACACTGACTGTGCTAGTGGCAGACTCCACTAAGCTGGCAGGCTGGCTAACAGCCTGCTGCCTGGCCTGCACCCTATTTCATTGTGAAGCTAGCGGAGTTAGACAGGGCTCTATGTTGATAGATAAGTTTATACACTGCTCAAAAAAATGAAGGGAACACTAAAATAACACATCCTAGATCTGAATGAATGAAATATTCTTATTAAATACTTTTTTCTTTACATAGTTGAATGTGTTGACAACAAAATCACACAAAAATTATCAATGGAAATCAAATGTATCAACCCATGGAGGTCTGGATTTGGAGTCACTCAAAATTAAAGTGGAAAACCACACTACAGCCTGATCCAACTTGATGTAATGTCCAAAATGAGGCTCAGTAGTGTGTGTGGCCTCCACGTGCCTGTATGACCTCCCTACATCGCCTGGGCATGCTCCTGATGAGGTGGCGGATGGTCTCCTGAGGGATCTCCTCCCAGACCTGGACTAAAGCATTCGCCAACTCCTGGACAGTCTGTGGATGGAGCGAGACATGATGTCCCAGATGTGCTCGATTGGATTCAGGTCTGGGGAAGGGCGGGCCAGTCCATAGCATCAATGCCTTCCTCTTGCAGGGACTGCTGACACACTCCAGCCACATGAGGTCTAGCATTGTCTTGCATTAGGAGGAACCCAGGGCCAACCGCACCAGCATATGGTCTCACAAGGGGTCTGAGGATCTCATCTCGGTACCTAATGGCAGTCAGACTACCTCTGGCGAGCACATGGGGGGCTGTGTCCGGCCTCCCAAAGAAATGCCACCCCACACCATGACTGACCCACCGCCAAACCGGTCATGCTGGAGGATGTTGCAGGCAGCAGAAAGATCTCCACAGCGTCTCCAGACTCTGTCACGTCTGTCACATGTGCTCAGTTTGATCCTGCTTTCATCTGTGAAGAGCACAGGGCGCCAGTGGTGAATTTGCCAATCTTGGTGTTCTCTGGCAAATGCCAAACATCCTGGACGGTGTTGGGCTGTAAGCACAACCCCCACCTGTGAACGTCGGGCCCTCATAGCACCCTCATGGAGTCTGTTTCTGACCGTTTGGGCAGACACATGCACATTTGTGGCCTGCTGGAGGTTATTTTGCAGGGCTCTGGCAGTGCTCCTCCTGCTCCACCTTGCACAAAGGCAGGGGTAGCGGTCCTGCTGCTGGGTTGTTCCCCTCCTACGGCCTCCTCCATGTCTCCTGATGTACTGGCCTGTCTCCTGGTAGCGCCTCCATGCTCTGGACACTACGCTGACAGACACAGCAAACCTTCTTGCCACAGCTCGCATTGATATGCCATCCTGGATGAGCTGCACTACCTGAGCCACTTGTGTGGGTTGTAGACTCCGTCTCATGCTACCACTAGAGTGAAAGCACCGCCAGCATTCAAAAGTGACCAAAACATCAGCCAGGAAGCATAGGAACTGAGAAGTGGTCTGTGGTCACCACCTGCAGAACCACTCCTTTATTGGGAGTGTCTTGCTAATTGCCTAGAATTTCCACCTGTTGTCTATTCCATTTGCACAACAGCATGTAAAATGTATTGTCAATCAGTGTTGCTTCCTAAGTGGACAGTTTGATTTCACAGAAGTGTGATTGACTTGGAGTAACATTGTGTTGTTTAAGTGTTCCCTTTATTTTTTTGAGCAGTGTAGCACCCCTCCAGCTAGGATGGAGTCCATCACTCCTCAGCAGGCCAGGCTTGGTCCTGTTTGTGGGTGAGGCCCAGAAAGAGGGCCAATTATCTACAAATTCTATCTTTTTGGAGCGGCAGAAAACAGTTTTCAACCAGCGATTGAGTTGTGAGACTCTACTGTAGAGCTCATCACTCCCCCTAACTGGGAGGGTGCCAAAGACAATTACTCCATGCCGACACATCTTTCTAGCTGATTTACACGCTGCAGCTATGTTGCGCTTGGTGACCTCTGACTGTTTCATCCTACCATCATTGGTGCCGACGTGGATAGCAATATCCTTGTACTCTCTACACTCGCCAGTTTTAGCTTCAGCCGGCACCATCTTCAGATTAGCCTTAACGTCGGTATACCTGCCCCCTGGTAAACAGTGTATGATCGCTGGATGATTCTTTTTAAGTCTAACACTGCAGGTAATGGAGTCGCCAATGACTAGAGTTTTCAATTTGTCAGAGCTAATGGTGGAAAGCTTCGGCATCTCAGACCCCGTAACGGGTGAAGTAGAGACAAGAGAAGGCTCGGCCTCTGACTCCGACTCGCTGCTTAATGGGGAAAACCGGTAGAAAGTTTCTGTCGGCTGAATGAGCGACACCGGTTGAGCATTCCTACAGCATTTCCCTCCAGAAGCCATGAGAAAATTGTCCGGCTGTGGGGACTGTGGGAGGGGATTTATACAACTATCTGTACTTACTGGTGGCACAGACGCTGTTTCATCCTTTCCTACACTGAAATTACCTTTGCCTAATGATTGCGTCTGAAGCTGGGCTTGCAGCACTGCTATCCTCACCGTAAGGCGATCGTTTTCCTGTATATTATGAGTACAGCGACTGCAATTAGAAGGCTTAATGCTACTACTAGTTTCGGCTGGTGGAGCTCCTGTAGAACCACGTCCAGATAAAGCATCATGCTAATGTTACTACTTATCTTCGGCTGGTGGAGGTCCTGTAGAACCACGTCCAGATAAAGCATCATGTTAATGTTACTACTGGTTGGCTGGTGGAGGTCCTGGAGAACCACGTCCAGATAAAGCATCATGTTAATGTTACCTCTTATCTTCGGCTGGTGGAGGTCCTGACGAACCACGTCCAGATAAAGCATCATGCTAATGTTACTACTTATCTTCGGGTGGTGGAGGTCCTGTAGAACCATGTCCAGATAAAGCATCATGTTAATGTTACTACTTATCTTCGGCTGGTGGAGGTCCTGTAGAACCACGTCCAGATAAAGCATCATGTTAATGTTAGTACTGGTTGGCTGATGGAGGTCCTGGAGAACCATGTCCAGATAAAGCATCATGTTAATGTTACTACTTATCTTCGGCTGGTGGAGGTCCTATAGAACCACGTCCAGATAAAGCATCATGTTAATGTTACTACTTATCTTCAGCTGGTGGAGGTCCTGACGAACCACGTCCAGATAAAGCATCATGTTAATGTTACTTCTGGTTGGCTGGTGGAGGTCCTGTAGAACCACGTCCAGATAAAGCATCATGTTAATGTTACTACTGGTTGGCTGGTGGAGGTCCTGGTGAACCACGTCCAGATAAAGCATCATGTTAATGTTACTACTGGTTGGCTGGTGGAGATCCTGGAGAACCACGTCCAGATAAAGCATCATGTTAATGTTACTACTGGTTGGCTGGTGGAGGTCCTGATGAACCACGTCCAGATAAAGCATCATGTTAATGTTACTACTGGTTGGCTGGTGGAGGTCCTGGTGAACCAGTCCAGATAAAGCATCATGTTAATGTTACTACTGGTTGGCTGGTGGAGGTCCTGGTGGTCCCAAGCATCATGGGTTAAAAAGTTGAGTAAGGGGAAAAATTTTAATATTAAACGGTAATGAAAAGGTAAAAACGGTAGATTTGGCAACAAAGCGCACAGCAGCACGTAAACAAAAAATTGTAGACCTCCACAAGTCTGGTTCATCCTTGGGAGCAATTTGCAAATGCCTGAAGGTACCACGTTCATCTGTACAAACAATAGTAGTAAGTAATAAACAAGTATAAACACCATGGGACCACGCAGCCGTCATACCGCTCAGGAAGGAGACTCATTTTGTCTCCTAGAGATGAACGTACTTTGGTGCGAAAAGTGCAAATCAATCCCAGAAACACAGCAAAGGACCTTGTGAAGATGCTGGAGGAAACAGGTGCAAAAGTATTTATATCCACAGTAAAACGAGTCCTATATCGACATAACCTGAAAGGCCGATCAGCAAGGAAGAAGCCACTGCTCCAAAACCGCCATTAAAAGCCAGACTACGGTTTGCAACTGCACATATATCGTACTTTTTGGAGAAATATGATGAAACAAAAATAGAACTGTTTGGCAATAATGACCACGTTATGTTTGGAGGAAAAATTGGGAGGCTTGCAAGCCAAAAACCACCATCCCAACCATGAAGCACGGGGGTGGCAGCATCATGTAGTGGGGTGCTTTGCTGCAGGAGGGACTGGTGTACTTCACAAAATAGATGGCATCATGAGATAGGAAAAATTACGTGGATATATTGAAGCAACATCTCAAGACGTCAGTCAGGAGGTTAAAGCTTGGTCACAAATGGGTCTTCCAAATGGACAATGACCCCAAGCATACTTCCAAAGTTGTGGCAAAATGGCTTAAGGACAGCAAAGTCAAGGTATTGGAGTGGCCATCACAAAGCCCTGACCTCAATCCGATAGACAATTTGTGGGCAGAACTGAAAAAGCGTGTGCGAGCAAGGAGGCCTACAAACCTGACTCAGTTACACCAGCTCTGTCAGGAGGAATGGGCCAAAATTGGGAAGGTTGTGGAAAGCTACCCAAAACGTTTGACCCAAGTTAAATCATTTAAAGGCACTGCTACCAAATAGGGGAATTTTTACTAGAATTAAATGTCAGGAATTGTGAAAAACTGAGTTTAAATGTATTTGGCTAAGGTGTATGTAAACTTCAGACTTTAGCTGTATATATTCTTAATTCATTCCTACATTGTGTGTATTGGGTATATGTTGTGTAATTTGTTAGATATTACTTGTTATATATTACTGCACTGCTAGAGCTAGATGCACAAGCATTTCGTTACACCCGCAATAACACCTGCTAAACACGTGTCTGTGACCAATAACATTTGATTTGATTTGACCTACCCAATTACGGTCTCCCCATCAAACGACTGAGGCTGGCGTCTGGCAAAGGCATTTACAGTCATCACCATCTGTAGAAACAGGCAGAGTTGAGGCAGAGTTTATCAGTGACACGATGGAATGAAAAGGGTGTTGCTATGACTGGACTGTATTATTAAGAATCCCCTTCAGTTCCACATTGTAGATGTGTTCAGTGCCCGGTCCATTCAGAGACATCAGTATCTGTCTGTCTGGTCTCTGTCCATTCAGAGACATCAGTATCTGTCTGTCTAGTCTCTCTCCATTCAGAGACATCAGTATCTGTCTGTCTGGCATCTGTCCATTCAGAGACATCAGTATCTGTCTGTCTGGTCTCTCTCCATTCAGAGACATCAGTATCTGTCTGTCTGGTCTCTGTCCATTCAGAGACATCAGTATATGTCTGTCTGGTCTCTGTCCATTCAGAGACATCAGTATCTGTCTGTCTGGTCTCTGTCCATTCAGAGACATCAGTATATGTCTGTCTGGTCTCTGTCCATTCAGAGATATCAGTATCTGTCTGTCTGGTCTCTGTCCATTCAGATACTTCAGTATCTGTCTGTCTGGTCTCTCTCCATTCAGAAACATCAGTATCTGTCTGTCTGGTCTCTCTCCATTCAGAGACATCAGTATCTGTCTGTCTGGTCTCTGTCCATTCAGAGACATCAGTATCTGTCTGTCAGAGTGCCAGGTCTCTGTCCATTCAGAGACATCAGTATCTGTCTGTCTGGTCTCTGTCCATTCAGAGACATCAGTATCTGTCTGTCTGGTCTCTGTCCATTCAGAGACATCAGTATCTGTCTGTCTGGTCTCTGTCAATTCAGAGACATCAGTATCTGTCTGTCTGGTCTCTGTCCATTCAGAGACATCAGTATCTATCTGTCTGTCTGGTCTCTGTCCATTCAGAGACATCAGTATATGTCTGTCTGGTCTCTGTCCATTCAGAGATATCAGTATCTGTCTGTCTGGTCTCTGTCCATTCAGATACTTCAGTATCTGTCTGTCTGGTCTCTCTCCATTCAGAAACATCAGTATCTGTCTGTCTGGTCTCTCTCCATTCAGAGACATCAGTATCTGTCTGTCTGGTCTCTGTCCATTCAGAGACATCAGTATCTGTCTGTCAGAGTGCCAGGTCTCTGTCCATTCAGAGACATCAGTATCTGTCTGTCTGGTCTCTGTCCATTCAGAGACATCAGTATCTGTCTGTCTGGTCTCTGTCCATTCAGAGACATCAGTATCTGTCTGTCTGGTCTCTGTCCATTCAGAGACATCAGTATCTATCTGTCTGTCTGGTCTCTGTCCATTCAGAGACATCAGTAAATGTCTGTCTGGTCTCTTTCCATTCAGAGATAGCAGTATCTGTCTGTCTGGTCTCTGTCCATTCAGATACATCAGTATCTGTCTGTCTGGTCTCTCTCCATTCAGAAACATCAGTATCTGTCTGTCTGGTCTCTCTCCATTCAGAGACATCAGTATCTGTCTGTCTGGTCTCTGTCCATTCAGAGACATCAGTATCTGTCTGTCAGAGTGCCAGGTCTCTGTCCATTCAGAGACATCAGTATCTGTCTGTCTGGTCTCTGTCCATTCAGAGACATCAGTATCTGTCTGTCTGGTCTCTGTCCATTCAGAGACATTAGTATCTGTCTGTCTGGTCTCTGTCCATTCAGAGACATCAATATCTGTCTGTCTGGTCTCTGTCCATTCAGAGACATCAGTATCTGTCTGTCTGGTCTCTGTCCATTCAGAGACATCAGTATCTGTCTGTCTGGTCTCTGTCCATTCAGAGACATCAGTATCTGTCTGTCTGGTCTCTGTCCATTCAGAGACATCAGTATCTGTCTGTCTGGTCTCTGTCCATTCAGAGACATCAGTATCTGTCTGTCTGGTCTCTGTCCATTCAGAGACATCAGCATCTATCTGTCTGTCTGGTCTCTGTCCATTCAGAGACATCAGTATCCGTCTGTCTGGTCTCTCTCCATTCAGAGACATCAGTATCTGTCTGTCTGGTCTCTCTCAATTCAGAGACATCAGTATCTGTCTGTCTGGTCTCTCTCAATTCAGAGACATCAGTATCTGTCTGTCTGGTCTCTGTCCATTCAGAGACATCAGTATCTGTCTGTCTGGTCTCTCTCAATTCAGAGACATCAGTATCTGTCTGTCTGGTCTCTGTCCATTCAGAGACATCAGTATCTGTCTGTCTGGTCTCTCTCCATTCAGAGACATCAGTATCTGTCTGTCTGGTCTCTCTCCATTCAGAGACATCAGTATCAAGCCTCTCTGCCAGAGCCCCATCGATGGGCACAGCAGTGTAGATCAGCTCCTGGCCCCTCACACAGAGCACTGATTACATAACCAATGGTGGTTATGATTAGCAGGGTGGAACCAACCTGACATCCAATGTGAAGTGAAATGATGGTTAACGCAGGCATCATGCTGGTTCCACCAGACCAGGCATCATGCTGGTTCCACCAGACCATGCATCAGGCTGGTCCCACCAGACCAGGCATCATGCTGGTTCCACCAGACCAGGCATCAGGCTGGTTCCACCAGACCAGGCATCATGCTGGTTCCACCAGACCAGGCATCATGCTGGATCCACCAGACCAGGCATCATGCTGGTTCCACCAGATCAGGCATCAGGCTGGTTCCACCAGACCAGGCATCAGGCTGGTTCCACCAGACCAGGCATCAGACTGGTTCCACCAGACCAGGCATCAAGCTGGTTCCACCAGACCAGGCATCAGGCTGGTTCCACCAGACCAGGCATCAGGCTGGTTCCACCAGACCAGGCATCAGGCTGGTTCCACCAGACCAGGCATCAGGCTGGTTCCACCAGACCAGGCATGATGCTGGTTCCACCAGACCAGGCATCAGGCTGGTTCCACCAGACCAGGCATCATGCTGGTTCCACCAGACCAGGCATCAGACTGGTTCCACCAGACCAGGCATCAGGCTGGTTCCACCAGACCAGGCATCAGGCTGGTTCCACCAGACCAGGCATCAGGCTGGTTCCACCAGACCAGGCATGATGCTGGTTCCACCAGACCAGGCATGATGCTGTTTCCACCAGACCAGGCATGATGCTGGTTCCACCAGACCAGGCATCAGGCTGGTTCCACCAGACCAGGCATCAGGCTGGTTCCACCAGACCAGGCATCAGGCTGGTTCCACCAGACCAGGCATCAGACTGGTTCCACCAGACCAGGCATCAGGCTGGTTCCACCAGACCAGGCATCAGGCTGGTTCCACCAGACCAGGCATCAGGCTGGTTCCACCAGACCAGGCATCAAGCTGGTTCCACCAGACCAGGCATCAGGCTGGTTCCACCAGACCAGGCATCAGGCTGGTTCCACCAGACCAGGCATCAGGCTGGTCCCACCAGACCAGGCATCATGCTGGTTCCATCAGACCAGGCATCAGGCTGGTTCCACCAGAACAGGCATCAGGCTGGTTCCACCAGACCAGGCATCATGCTGGTTCCACCAGACCAGGCATCATGCTGGTTCCACCAGACCAGGCATCATGCTGGTTCCACCAGATCAGGCATCAGGCTGGTTCCACCAGACCAGGCATCAGGCTGGTTCCACCAGACCAGGCATCAGGCTGGTTCCACCAGACCAGGCATCAAGCTGGTTCTACCAGACCAGGCATCAGGCTGGTTCCACCAGACCAGGCATCAGGCTGGTTCCACCAGACCAGGCATGATGCTGGTTCCACCAGACCAGGCATCAGGCTGGTTCCACCAGACCAGGCATCATGCTGGTTCCACCAGACCAGGCATCAGACTGGTTCCACCAGACCAGGCATCAGGCTGGTTCCACCAGACCAGGCATCAGGCTGGTTCCACCAGACCAGGCATCAGGCTGGTTCCACCAGACCAGGCATGATGCTGGTTCCACCAGACCAGGCATGATGCTGTTTCCACCAGACCAGGCATGATGCTGGTTCCACCAGACCAGGCATCAGGCTGGTTCCACCAGACCAGGCATCAGGCTGGTTCCACCAGACCAGGCATCAGGCTGGTTCCACCAGACCAGGCATCAGACTGGTTCCACCAGACCAGGCATCAGGCTGGTTCCACCAGACCAGGCATCAGGCTGGTTCCACCAGACCAGGCATC
Source organism: Oncorhynchus kisutch (assembly GCF_002021735.2). Taxonomy (NCBI): domain Eukaryota; kingdom Metazoa; phylum Chordata; class Actinopteri; order Salmoniformes; family Salmonidae; genus Oncorhynchus; species Oncorhynchus kisutch. The sequence continues at coordinate 48,720,495 of NC_034203.2, read as the reverse complement.
AGGCTGGTTCCACCAGACCAGGCATCAAGCTGGTTCCACCAGACCAGGCATCAGGCTGGTTCCACCAGACCAGGCATCAGGCTGGTTCCACCAGACCAGGCATCAGGCTGGTCCCACCAGACCAGGCATCATGCTGGTTCCATCAGACCAGGCATCAGGCTGGTTCCACCAGAACAGGCATCAGGCTGGTTCCACCAGACCAGGCATCATGCTGGTTCCACCAGACCAGGCATCATGCTGGTTCCACCAGACCAGGCATCATGCTGGTTCCACCAGATCAGGCATCAGGCTGGTTCCACCAGACCAGGCATCAGGCTGGTTCCACCAGACCAGGCATCAGGCTGGTTCCACCAGACCAGGCATCAAGCTGGTTCTACCAGACCAGGCATCAGGCTGGTTCCACCAGACCAGGCATCAGGCTGGTTCCACCAGACCAGGCATCAGGCTGGTTCCACCAGACCAGGCATGATGCTGGTTCCACCAGACCAGGCATCAGGCTGGTTCCACCAGACCAGGCATCATGCTGGTTCCACCAGACCAGGCATCTGACTGGTTCCACCAGACCAGGCATCTGACTGGTTCCACCAGACCAGGCATCTGACTGGTTCCACCAGACCAGGCATCAGGCTGGTTCCACCAGACCAGGCATCAGGCTGGTTCCACCAGACCAGGCATCAGGCTGGTTCCACCAGACCAGGCATCATGCTGGTTCCACCAGACCAGGCATGATGCTGGTTCCACCAGACCAGGCATGATGCTGGTTCCACCAGACCAGGCATGATGCTGTTTCCACCAGACCAGGCATGATGCTGGTTCCACCAGACCAGGCATGATGCTGGTTCCACCAGACCAGGCATCAGGCTGGTTCCACCAGACCAGGCATCAGGCTGGTTCCACCAGACCAGGCATCATGCTGGTTCTACCAGACCAGGCATCAGGCTGGTTCCACCAGACCAGGCATCAGGCTGGTCCCACCAGACCAGGCATGATGCTGGTTCCACCACACCAGGCATGATGCTGGTTCCACCAGAACAGGCATCAGGCTGGTTCCACCAGAACAGGCATCAGGCTGGTTCCACCAGCATAGGCACTTGGAATTGACTGAGAACACCTTATTTCACCAGGTAAATTGACTGAGAACACCTTATTTTACCAGGTAAATTGACTGAGAACACCTTGTTTAACCAGGTAAGCAGACAGAGAACACCTTATTTTACCAGGTAAGTTGACTGAGAACACATTCTCATTTACAGCAACGACCTGGGGAATAGTTACAGGGGAAAGGAGGGGGGATGAATGAGCCAATTGGAAGCTGGGGATGATTAGGTGGCCATGATGGTATGAGGGCCAGATTGGGAATAAATGTGTCATACTCATATTAACCCCACATTTGCTGTTTCCAAAGGGATTGGTTGTTTTTTAGGGGCAGTCGGTCTTAAATATAGAATGTCTGGCAGTATGATGTGTCACTTAGAATGAGTACATTAAAGCTACACACACACACACACACACACATACACACACCAAGGCCTAGTCCTGACGTTCTGGTCCAGCGCACGCACGCACACTCACACACACACACACGCACACACACACACACACACACGCACACACATGCACACAGCGACAGTAGCATATGATGAGTCAAACTCCCCATCTCACACTAATCACTTCACTGCACTAATTGCAAATGCAAATATGCAAAAGTATATTAATTAATTACTATACAAATTAGTTATCTTGTCTTTTAAGGTAATAAATCACAGTGGTTGAGAGAGAGGGAGAGATAGATGGAGAGAGAGAGAGCGAGCGAGAGATGGTAGTGATCTATTGTATTGATAGAATAAGTCTGAGGTAACTTTAATGAGCTGTGTGTGAGACCTACTGTGGACTGAATCAGTTTTATGCGCTGACTGGAAGGAAGCTGATAAAGATGGATTTTTTAATGGTCTTGGGTAGAAATTACGATTCCTCACTGTCCGCGACCGAGTCAGAACTGAGTACAAATGTATCTGACACTGAGACAAGACCAAGACACTCTATATGTGGTCTCCAGACTGGACGGAAGTAGCCACACTAACTACTAAAATCTCCTCAAATCCAGTAGAACTATCTACACAGAAACCTGGGGTTGGGAGAAAGAGTGAAAAAAAAAAAAAAAAAAATGTGTATCTGATCTTAATCTAAGTCACAAGAGTAGATAAACACAGTCTGCTTAAACTAATAGCACACAAACAATTATACGTGTTTATGTCTTTATTGAACACTGTGTAAACATTCACAGTGCAGGGTGGGAAAAGTATGTGAACACTCGGATTTAATAACTGGTTGACCCCCCCTTGACAGCAATAACCTCAAACAAATGTTTTCTGTAGTCGGGAATCAGACCTGCACAACGGTCAGGAGGAATTTTGGACCATTCCTCTGTTCCAACTGTTTCAGTTCAGCAATATTCTTGGGATGTCTGGTGTGAACTGCTCTCTTGAGGTCATGCCACAGCATCTCAAATCGGGATGAGGTCAGGACTCTGACTGGGCCACTCTAGAAGGCGTATTTTCTTCTCTTGAAGCCATTTTGTTGTCGATTTACTTCTGTGTTTTGGGTCGTTGTCCTGTTGCATCACCCACTTCTGTTGAGCTTCAATTGGCGGACAGATAGCTTTACATTCTCCTGCAAAATGTCTTGATAAACTTGGGAATTCATTTTCCCGTTGATGATAGCAAGCTGTCCAGGCCGTGAGGCAGCAAATCAGACCCAAACCATGATGCTCCCTCCACCATACTTCACAGTTGGGATGAGGTTTTGATGTTGGTGTGCTGTGCTTTTTTTTCTCCACACATAGTGTTTTGTGTTCCTTCCAAACAATTCAAATGTAGTTTCATCTGTTCACAGAATATTTTTCCAGAAGCGCTGTGGAACATCCAGGTGCTCTTTTGCGAACTTCGGATGTGCAGCAATGTTTTTTTTTGACAGCAGTGGCTTCTTCTGTGGTGTCCTGCCATGAACACCCTTCTTGTTTAGTGTTTTACGTGTCGGAGACTCGTCAGCAGAGATGTTAGTATGTTCCAGAGATTTCTGTAAGTCTTTAGCTCTGACACTAGGATTATTCTAAACCTCATTGAGCATTCTGCGCTGTGCTCTTGCAGTCATCTTTGTAGGAAGGCCACTCCTAGGGAGAGTAGCAACAGTGCTGAACTTTCTTCATTTATAGACAATGTGTCTTACCGTGGACTGATGAACAGCAAGGCTTTTAGATATGTGCTTGTAACCCTGTCCAGCTTTATGCAAGTCAATCATTCTTAATCTTGGGTTTTCTGAGATCTCTTTTGTTCAAGGCATGGTTCTTCTAGTTCCGACAATGCAGTAATAACCAACAAGTAATCTAGCTAACAATTCCAAAACTACTACCTTATAGACACAAGTGTAAGGGGATAAAGAATATGTACATAAAGATATATGAATGAGTGATGGTACAGAGCGGCATAGGCAAGATACAGTAGATGTTATTGAGTACAGTATATACATATGAGATGAGTATGTAAACAAAGTGGCATAGTTAAAGTGGCTAGTGATACATGTATTACATAAAGATGCAGTAGATGATATAGAGTACAGTATATACATATACATATGAGATGAATAATGTAGGGTATGTAAACATTATATTAGGTAGCATTGTTTAAAGTGGCTAGTGATATATTTTACATCATTTCCCATCAATTCCCATTATTAAAGTGGCTGGAGTTGAGTCAGTGTGTTGGCAGCAGCCACTCAATGTTAGTGGTGGCTGTTTAACAGTCTGATGGCCTTGAGATAGAAGCTGTTTTTCAGTCTCTCGGTCCCAGCTTTGATGCACCTGTACTGACCTCGCCTTCTGGATGATAGCGGGGTGAACAGGCAGTGGCTCGGGTGGTTGTTGTCCTTGATGATCTTTATGGCCTTCCTGTGACATTGGGTGGTGTAGGTGTCCTGGAGGGCAGGTAGTTTGCCCCCGGTGATGCGTTGTGCAGACCTCACTACCCTCTGGAGAGCCTTACGGTTGAGGGCGGAGCAGTTGCCGTACCAGGCGGTGATACAGCCCGACAGGATGCTCTCGATTGTGCATCTGTAGCTAGTCTGGGTAGACCTGTGTTAGCCTGCTAGCTAAGCTGGGTAGGTCTGTGTTAAACCTGGTAGCTAGGCTGGGTAGGTCTGTGTTAGCCTGGTAGCTAGTCTGTGTAGACCTGAGTGTTAGCCTGGTAGCTAGTCTGTCTAGGCCTGTGTTAGCCTGGTAACTAGTCTGTGTAGGCCTGTGTTAGCCTGGTAACTAGTCTGTGTAGGCCTGTGTTAGCCTGGTAGCTAGTCTGTGTTAGCCTGGTAGCTAGGCTGTGTAGAGCTGTGTTAGCCCGGTAGCTAGTATGCGTAGGCCTGTGTTAGCCTGGTAGCTAGTCTGTGTAGACCTGAGTGTTAGCCTGGTAGCTAGGCTGGGTAGGTCTGTGTTAGCCTGGTAGCTAAGCTGGGTAGGTCTGTGTTAGCCTGGTAGCTAGTATGTGTAGTCCTGATTGTTAGCCTGGTAGCTAGTCTGGGTAGACCTGATTGTTAGCCTGGTAGCTAGGCTGTGTACTCTTAGGGTTCTGCTCTATGTGGTTCTGATGGACAGATCCAGGTCCTGGAGTTGTTGTCTTCCCGCTGTGCTGTTCTAGCCAATTACAACACGCATCTGCTGCTGCTGGTCCTCTCCTGGTCCTCTGGTGGTTCTCTGCTAGTCCTCTCTTGGTCCTCTGATGGTCCTCTGATGGTCCTCTGGTGGTCCTCTCCTGGTTCTCTGGTGGTCCTCTCCTGGTCCTCTCCTGGTCCTCTGCTGATCCTCTTCTGGTCCTCTGGTGGTCCTGTCCTGGTCCTCTGCTGGTCCTCTGGTGGTCCTCTCCTGGTCCTCTGGTGGTCCTCTCCTGGTCCTCTCCTGGTCCTCTCCTGGTCCTCTGCCGGTCCTCTCCTGGTCCTCTGCTGGTCCTCTCCCGGTCCTCTAGTGGTCCTCTCCTGGTCCTCTGGTGGTCCTCTCCTGGTCCTCTCCTGGTCCTCTCCTGGTCCTCTGGTGGTCCTCTGGTGGTCCTCTCCTGGTCCTCTCCTGGTCCTCTGGTGGTCCTCTGGTTATCCTCTCCTGGTCCTCTCCTGGTCCTCTGGTGGTCCTCTGGTTATCCTCTCCTGGTCCTCTGGTGTGCTTCTCTCAGCTGCAGGTAAACCACATCTCATACTCATAGGTGGGCTATGGCATGGAGTGGGAATGGGGGTGGGAAGGTGTACGACGGCTACCGCCCCTCAACAAACTTGCATAGACACGCTCTGAATAAATGGCTTACTCTGGTGTTGGTTGGTAAATGGGGTCAGTAAATGGATAGACAACACCTGAAAATAAGTTAATAATGTAAAAAAATTGATTCATGAATAATGTATAAATGTTTTAAAATATGTATGGTGTCAATGGGTGTATGGTGTCAATGGGTGTATGGTATCAATGGGTGTATGGTATCAATGGGTGTATGGTGTCAATGGGTGTATGGTATCAATGGGTGTATGGTATCAATGGGTGTATGGTATCAATGGGTGTATGGTGCCAATGGGTGTATGGTGCCAATGGGTGTATGGTATCAATGGGTGTATGGTATCAATGGGTGTATGGTATCAATGGGTGTATGGTGTCAATGGGTGTATGGTGTCAATGGGTGTATGGTGTTAATGGGTGTATGGTATCAATGGGTGTATGGTGTCAATGGGTGTATGGTGTCAATGGGTGTATGGTATCAATGGGTGTATGGTGTCAATGGGTGTATGGTGTCAATGGGTGTATGGTGTCAATGGGTGTATGGTGTTAATGGGTGTATGGTATCAATGGGTGTATGGTGTCAATGGGTGTATGGTGTCAATGGGTGTATGGTGTCAATGGGTGTATGGTGTCAATGGGTGTATGGTGTCAATGGGTGTATGGTGTCAATGGGTGTATGGTGTTAATGGGTGTATGGTGTCAATGGGTGTATGGTGTCAATGGGTGTATGGTGTCAATGGGTGTATGGTGTCAATGGGTGTATGGTGTCAATGGGTGTATGGTGTCAATGGGTGTATGGTGTCAATGGGTGTATGGTGTCAATGGGTGTATGGTGTCAATGGGTGTATGGTGTTAATGGGTGTATGGTGCCAATGGGTGTATGGTGTCAATGGGTGTATGGTGTTAATGGGTGTATGGTGTCAATGGGTGTATGGTGTTAATGGGTGTATGGTGTTAATGGGTGTATGGTGTCAATGGGTGTATGGTGTTAATGGGTGTATGGTGTTAATGGGTGTATGGTGTCAATGGGTGTATGGTTTCAATGGGTGTATGGTTTCAATGGGTGTATGGTGTCAATGGGTGTATGGTGCCAATGGGTGTATGGTATCAATGGGTGTATGGTTTCAATGGGTGTATGGTTTCAATGGGTGTATGGTGTCAATGGGTGTATGGTATCAATGGGTGTATGGTATCAATGGGTGTATGGTGTCAATGGGTGTATGGTGTCAATGGGTGTATGGTATCAATGGGTGTATGGTTTCAATGGGTGTATGGTGTCAATGGGTGTATGGTGCCAATGGGTGTATGGTATCAATGGGTGTATGGTTTCAATGGGTGTATGGTGTCAATGGGTGTATATTGTTAATGGGTGTATGGTGCCAATGGGTGTATGGTATCAATGGGTGTATGGTGTCAGTGGGTGTATGGTGTCAGTGGGTGTAGTATGGTGTCAATGGGTGTATGGTGTTAATGGGTCTATGGTGTCAATGGGTGTAGATTTCAGATGAGAGAGAGACGGTAGATAGCTGACGTGCTGCTGGAGGGAAGATATCTGTAAGAAAAGACCATCTGTTCTCCAACACCTCAGTGACTGGAGGGGGGGATTCCCATATTACACACTATTTACTACATAGTGCACTACCCATAAGGCCCTGGTCAAAAGCAGTGCACTCTGTACGTAGGGAATGGGGTGCCATTTGGGATAAACAGAAAGACAGCATTCAGAAATGGATAGAAATAAAAACAGTGTCAGACTTTATACTAGGGCTGCCATGAAATCGTATATAAAAACAGTGTCAGACTTTATACTGGTGCTGCCATGGAAACGTATATAAAAACAGTGTCAGACATTATACTGGTGCTGCCATGGAAACGTATATAAAAACAGTGTCAGACTTTATACTGGTGCTGCCATGGAAACGTATATAAAAACAGTGTCAGACATTATACTGGCGCTGCCATGGAAACGTATATAAAAACAGTGTCAGACTTTATACTGGCGCTGCCATGGAAACGTATATAAAAACAGTGTCAAACTTTATACTGGCGCTGCCATGGAAACGTATATTAAAACAGTGTCAGACTTTATACTGGTGCTGCCATGGAAACGCGTATAAAAACAGTGTCAGACTTTATACTGGTGCTGCCATGGAAACGTATATAAAAACAGTGTCAGACTTTATACTGGCGCTGCCATGGAAACAAATATAAAAACAGTGTCAGACTTTATACTGGTGCTGCCATGGAAACGTATATAAAAACAGTGTCAGACTTTATACTGGTGCTGCCATGGAAACGTATATAAAAACAGTGTCAGACTTTATACTGGCGCTGCCATGGAAACGTATATTAAAACAGTGTCAAACTTTATACTGCCGCTGCCATGGAAACGTATATTAAAACAGTGTCAGACTTTATACTGGTGCTGCCATGGAAACGCGTATAAAAACAGTGTCAGACTTTATACTGGTGCTGCCATGGAAACGTATATAAAAACAGTGTCAGACTTTATACTGGCGCTGCCATGGAAACAAATATAAAAACAGTGTCAGACTTTATACTGGTGCTGCCATGGAAACGTATATAAAAACAGTGTCAGACTTTATACTGGTGCTGGCATGGAAACGCGTATAAAAACAGTGTCAGACTTTATACTGGTGCTGGCATGGAAACGTATAATAAAACAGTGTCAGACTTTATACTGGCGCTGCCATGGAAACGTATATAAAAACAGTGTCAGAGATTATACTGGCGCTGCCATGGAAACGTATATAAAAACAGTGTCAGACTTTATACTGGTGCTGTATATAAAAACAGTGTCAGACTTTATACTGGCGCTGCCATGGAAACGTATATAAAAACAGTGTCAGACTTTATACTGGCGCTGCCATGGAAACGTATGAGACTGTATGAGTGTGAGTGTGTGTGTGCACAGTGTATGTTTGTGTGTGTGTGTGACTGACTGTGTGAGTGTGTGTGTGTGTGTGTGTGTGTGTGTGTGTGTGTGTGTGTGTGTGTGTGTGTGTGTGTGTGTGTGTGTGTGTGTGTGTGTGTGTGTGTGTGACTGACTCTGTGAGTGTGTGTGTGCACAGTGTATGTTTGTGTGTGTGTGACTGACTGTGTGAGTGTGTGTGTGTGCACAGTGTATGTTTGTGTGTGTGTGACTGACTGTGTGAGTGTGTGTGTGTGCAAGGTGTATGTTTGTGTGTGTGTGACTGACTGTGTGAGTGTGTGTGTGTGCACAGTGTATGTTTGTGTGTGTGTGACTGACTGTGTGAGTGTGTGTGTGTGTGCAAGGTATATGTTTGTGTGTGTGTGACTGACTGTGTGAGTGTGTGTGTGTGCACAGTGTATGTTTGTGTGTGTGTGACTGACTGTGTGTGTGTGTACAGAGACAAACCTTTGACAAACTCATCCACCCTCAGAGCTGTGGGTTTAAAGTCTCTACTGCTTGCCTGAGTTCTGGCACCTCAGATGTTCTACTGCTTGAGGTTCTGTTCCTCTTATAGAATATTATCTCAACAGTATTGTGGATCTCCTGCACCTAAATATAAACAGTACTGGCACCCAACATGTGTACAGGAACCTATTCCAGTCCAATCAAGCACTGACTGTTGCATCAAAGGGTATGCTGCAGGGGACTGGGTCCAGCGGACTGGGACTAGGGGACTGGGACCAGGGGACCAGGGGACCAGGGGACTGGGACCAGGGGACTCGGACCAGGGGACCAGGGGACTGGGACCAGGGGACTGAGACCAGGGGACTGAGACCAGGGGACTGGGACCAGGGGACTGGGACCAGGGGACTGAGACAAGGGGACTGGGGCCAGGGGACCAGGGGACTGGGACCAGGGGACTGGGACCAGGGAACTGAGACAAGGGGACTGGGACTAGGGGACAAGGGGACTGGGACCAGGGGACTGGAACCAGGGGACTGGGTCCAGGGGACTGAGTCCAGGGGAATGGGACCAGGGGACAAGGGGAATGGGACCAGGGGACTGGGTCCAGGGGACTGGGACAAGGGGACTGGAACCAGGGGACTGGGACCAGGGGACTGGAACCAGGGTACTGGGACCAGGGGACTGGAACCAGGGGACTGGGACCAGGGGACTGGAACCAGGGGACTGGGACCAGGGGACTGGAACCAGGGGACTGGGACAAGGGGACTGGAACCAGGGGACTGGGACAAGGGGACTGGAACCAGGGGACTGGGACCAGGGGACTGGGACCAGGGGACTGGAAACAGGGGACTTGGACCAGGGGACTGGGACCAGGGGACTGTCCCCTAGTTAGCCCTGTGTGTTAGCCGGGTATCTGGACTGGTTCCGACTGACATTGTCGTGTACATAGCACTCTGTGAAGAGTGCTACATCAATTGCTGTAAACTCCTTGAAAGAGCCAGTTGTCCCGCTTCTGCTCTTAGCTGAGATGGAGCATGTGAAATCTGACACCTCATTTGCATAGGGAGCGAATTGGCACATTTTCTGGCCTATCCAGACAAAGGATCGATTTTCTTTGGCTGTGAGACTCAGAGCCCCGCTTGACATGTGAAGCAAGAGACTCTAGGGAGCCCATCTCGCTGATATTCAGACAGATTTAGAGCTGTCAACATGAAAAAATACAAAATAATTTAGTAGAAATGGTTTCTGTTGGTCACAGAGGGACGAAATATGGGAAGTTGTAATGACATTTGAACCTGGGCAGAAGATTCTCTGTTGCCAGTTATATGAAATGATGCCAATTTTGTACTGTCACTAAATATGATTATGTTTATTTTACACTTATAACGAAGGTGAAATATCATAGTAAGTCATTTATAAATGGATTGTTAGTATATTTAGAAAGCATTTTAAAAAATGAAGCCTTCTTCCCCCACTTTTGTTGAATAATTTTTAATATTTTAATCATATTTCTTATGTACTTGATCTTGTCTCCTCAAAAGTGACTACACCTCAGCAATGTATAACTATTTTAATCAGAAAGATGATGTTTATCTTTCTGGCAGTATAAAAACCTCAAATTGTATTTGTCACATGCTTCGTAAACAACAGGTGTAGACTAACAGTGAAATGCTTCCTAACGGGCCTTTCACAACTATGCAGAGAGAAACAATTTGAAATAGTGGAAAATGTATGTGTGTATATATATCTATATATTATCAGTTAAAAGTTTGGACACACCTTGTCACGTCCTGACCTTAGTTACTTTTTTATGTCTCTGTTTTAGTTTGTTCAGGGCGTGAGTTGGGGTGGGCATTCTAGGTTTTTGTTCTAGGTTTTGTATTTCTGTGTTTGGCCTGGTATGGTTCCCAATCAGAGGCAGCTGTCGATCGTTGTCTCTGATTGAGAACCATACTTAGGTAGTCTTTTTTTCCCACTATGATTTGTAGGTAGTTATTTTCTGTTTAGTGTGTGTTGCACCTGACGGAGCTGTTTCCCTTGTGCCTTTTATTACTTTGTATTTAGTGCTCAGTTGTATTTAATAAAATGCCGAACACACCTTGGTCCTCACCTTCTTCCACCAACGACAATCGTTACACACCTACTCATTCCAGGGTTTTTCTTTATTTTTACTATTTTCTACATTGTAGAATAATAGTGAAGACATGAAAACTGAAATAACACACAAGGATTCATGCCGTAACCAAAAAAGTGTTAAACACATCAAAATATGTTTCATATTTGAGATTCTTCAAAGTAGCCATCCTTTGTATTGATGACAGCTTTGCACACTCTTGCATTCTCTCAACCAGCTTCATGAGGTAGTCACCTGGAATGCATTTACATTTTCAGGTGTGCCTTGTTAAAAGTTACTTTGTGGAATTTATTTTCTTCTTAATGCGTTTGAGCCAATTAGTTGTTAGGTGTTCTAACATGGTAGGTGTGGTATACAGAAAATAGCCCTATTTGGAACAAGTCCATATTATGGCAAAAACAGCTCAAATAAGCAAAGAGAAACGACAGTCCATCATTACTTTAAGACATGAAGGTCAGTTAATTCGGAAAATGTCAAGAACTTTGTGTCACGTCCTGACCTTAGTTCCTTTTTATGTCTATATTTTGGTTTGGTCAGGGCGTGAGTTGGGGTGGGCATTCTAAGTTGTTGTTCTATGTTTTCTATTTCTATGTGTTTGGCCTGGTATGGTTCCCAATCAGAGGCAGCTGGCAATCGTTGTCTCTGATTGAGAACCATACTTAGGCAGTCTGCTTTCCCACTATGATTGATGGGTAGTTATTTTCTGTTTAGTGTTTTTGTTGCACTTTACAGAACTGTTAGTTTGTTGGTTTGTTGTTTTTGTTCCAGTATTCACCTTTATTAAAATCATTATGAATACGTACCACGCTGCTCTTTGGTCCTCTTCTCCTTCTCCCAACGACAATCGTTACACTTTGAAAGACCCAGAGTTACCTCTGCTGCAGAAGTTAAGTTCATTAGAGTTACCTGCTTCAGAAATTGCAGGCCAAATAAATGCTTCACAGAGTTCAAGTAACAGACACATCTCAACATCAACTGTTCAGAGGAGACTGCGTGAATCAGGCCTTCATGGTCGAATTGCTGCAAAGAAACCACTACTAAAGGACAAGAAGAAGAGACGTGCTTGGAAACACGAGCAATGGACATTAGACAAATACTGACAAATTCAATTAAACAAAGTCGGAGGTGGCTTATGCTAGTGGAATTAACATGCAATTCTCTGGCAACACCTCTGGTGGACATTCCTGCAGTCATCGTGCCAGTTGCTCCCTCAACTTGAGACATTGTATGACACAACTGCACCTTTTAGAGTAGTGCCCTTGTCCCCAGCACAAGGTGCACCTGTGTAGTGATCATGCTATTTAATCAGCTTCTTGATCTGCCAGCCCTGCCAGGTGGATTGGATTATCTTGGCAAAAGGAGAAATTGTCACTAACAGGGATGTAAACAAATTTGTGCACAACATTTTAGAGAAATAAGCTTTTGGTGCGAATGGAACATTTCTGAGATCTATTATTTCAGCTCATGGGACCAACAGTTTAAATGTTGCATTTATATGTTTGATGCAGAAGAAAAGCTAGTTGTTTGTTGTCTGTATTTTGAGTCTAAAATCTATATACAACTATTATAGTAGTTAGTACTATAGCCTGTTAGTTACCAGGTGTGTCACTTACCAAGTACTGTTTTAGCTGTCACAATGAACTCCTATACAATCTTTCAACTGTAGTCTCCTTTCAAAATATTCAGAAACAAGGAAAGGCAAATAACTGCAACAATGTCAATTTCACACTTCTATCTAAGAGTGCAACAGCAAGCAGGAAGGAACATATGTCTGTCTGAAAAGGCGTAGGAGAGAGAAGCGGAGAGACAGAGAAAAGAAGCTAATATCAGGTGTTATTCTGAGATTCTGTTCTTCCTGCAGCACTAACTATGGTGATAATTGACCTTGGGTGAATCATAACATACTGGCAACAGAAGCTGTAAATACATTTTGTCTGTTGTTATCATCGTTGTGTTAGTGCATGTATTTGCACCTTGTTCTCTACCTCCCCTGTAACACGTCACACAGAAGGTTGGATGAATTGATTTGACATGATGGTATGTAGCATGTACTGTGTAATATGTAGCATGTACTGTGTAATATGTAGCATGTACTGTATGTAATATGTAGCATGTACTGTATGTAATATGTAGCATGTACTGTGTAATATGTAGCATGTACTGTATGTAGTATGTAGCATGTGCTGTATGTAATATGTAGCATGTACTGTATGTAGCATGTACTGTGTAATATGTAGCATGTACTGTGTAATATGTAGCATGTACTGTGTAATATGTAGCATGTACTGTATGTAGTATGTAGCATGTGCTGTATGTAATATGTAGCATGTACTGTATGTAGCATGTACTGTATGTAATATGTAGCATGTACTGTATGTAATATGTAGCATGTACTGTATGTAATATGTAACGTGTACTGTATGCAGCACGTACTGTATGTAATATGTAGCATGTACTGTATGTAATATGTAGCATGTACTGTATGTAATATGTAACTTCGTTCCGAGATGGCGTAGCAGTAAGTCGTCCTGTCCTGTCGTGTCCTTGTATTTATCGTTTCTTTTTCGTTTTTTTACATATTTTTACATATTTTCTCCACATATCTCTTTGAAAACATTTTGCTAAACCCTAAGCTTCCAAATACTCTCCTGCAACCCGACTCACCCAATGTAGCTATTTTTCCTAAATTCCTAAAGTATTTATATTTACTTCGGGACCCCTCAACTGAAGCTAGCCAGCTAACCAGCGGGTATGCTAGCGGTCTTCAGCTAACCGGTCATCAGCTAACCTGTCATCAGCTAACCTGTAGTTCGGAAAGCTCTCGCCTGTTCGTACAACGCGACTCTAACCAGAGCATAACGGACCTATTTATTTTTCATCCCCGGATTCCCACCGCAAACGGAACATCTTTCAGCTGGATTTTTCAGCAACTAGCTATCTAGCTAAACCGCAACCCCGGATTACTCCTGGCTAGCGTTTCCACCCACTTAGCTTGAAGCTAGCCCGGCCGTAGCACCTGTGCTACCACCGTAGCATACTCCTGAGCTACAATACCCGGGCCCACGACCGGTCTATCGATGTCATCGCATGAAGAGGAATAAACTCACCCCATCGCGACGTCCCCCAAAGGCTAACTCTCTAGCCCTCACTATCTCTCTGCTTGCTAATTCGGCCTGCTAACTGCTAGCTTGTCCAGCTCCGGTCCGCTAACTGCTACCTTGTCTAGCCCGGGCCTACAAACTGTTAGCTTGTTAGCACAGGCCTGCTAACCGCCTGAATCGCCGCGTCCCAAACGCTCACCGGACCCATATTTACTTTCTCTCTTTTGACTTTTAATTTGTTTATACCTTCCGGAAACCTGCCTCACCCAATGTGATACAGAATCGCTATTATTTTTTTATTTTTAGAACACACTCAAGAACCTCCAGAAGCTAACTAGCTACAAGCTATTTAGTCATTGTTAGTTTTTTTTATCCTGGATAACACTCGCCAGTCCAGCTTCCCTGCCCCATCCACCGCTGCCCCCTGGACACTGATCTCTTGGCTACATAGCTGATGCACGCTGGACTGTCCATTAATCACGGTACTCCATTCTGCTTGTTTGTTTTATCTGTTGGCCCCGTTGCCTAGTCTACGCCATTTTACCTGCTGTTGTTGTGCTAGCTGATTAGCTGTTGTCTCACCTACTGTTTTAGCTAGCTTTCCCAATTCAACACCTGTGATTACTGCATGCCTCGCTGTATGTTTCTCTCAAATGTCAATATGCCTTGTATACTGTTGTTCAGGTTAGTTATCATTGTTTTAGTTCACAATGGAGCCCCTAGTTCCACTCTTCATGCCCCTGATAACTCCTTTGTCCCACCTCCCACACATGCGGTGACCTCACCCATTACTACCAGCATGTCCAGAGATACAACCTCTCTCATCATCACCCAGTGCCTGGGCTTACCTCCGCTGTACCCGCACCCCACCATACCCCTGTCTGCGCATTATGCCCTGAATATATTCTACCATGCCCAGAAACCTGCTCCTCTTATTCTCTGTCCCCAACGCTCTAGGCGACCAGTTTTGATAGCCTTTAGCCGCACCCTCATACTACTCCTTCTCTGTTCCGCGGGTGATGTGGAGGTAAACCCAGGCCCTGCATGTCCCCAGGCACCCTCATTTGTTGACTTCTGTGATCGAAAAAGCCTTGGTTTCATGCATGTCAACATCAGAAGCCTCCTCCCTAAGTTTGTTTTACTCACTGCTTTAGCACACTCTGCTAACCCGGATGTCCTTGCTGTGTCTGAATCCTGGCTCAGGAAGGCCACCAAAAATTCAGAGATTTCCATACCCAACTATAACATCTTCCGTCAAGATAGAACTGCCAAAGGGGGAGGAGTTGCAGTTTACTGCAGAGATAGCCTGCAAAGTAATGTCATACTTTCCAGGTCCATACCCAAACAGTTCGAACTACTAATTTTGAAAATTACTCTCTCCAGAAATAAGTCTCTCACGGTTGCCGCCTGCTACCGACCCCCCGCAGCTCCCAGCTGTGCCCTGGACACCATTTGTGAATTGATCGCCCCCCATCTAGCTTCAGAGTTTGTTCTGTTAGGTGACCTAAACTGGGATATGCTTAACACCCCGCCAGTCCTACAATCTAAGCTAGATGCCCTCAATCTCACACAAATCATCAAGGAACCCACCAGGTACAACCCTAACTCTGTAAACAAGGGCACCCTCATAGACGTCATCCTGACCAACTGGCCCTCCAAATACACCTCCGCTGTCTTCAACCAGGATCTCAGCGATCACTGCCTCATTGCCTGTATCCGCTACGGAGCCGCAGTCAAACGACCACCCCTCATCACTGTCAAACGCTCCCTAAAACACTTCTGTGAGCAGGCCTTTCTAATCGACCTGGCCCGGGTATCCTGGAAGGACATTGACCTCATCCCGTCAGTTGAGGATGCCTGGTCATTCTTTAAAAGCAACTTCCTCACCATTTTAGATAAGCATGCTCCGTTCAAAAAATGCAGAACTAAGAACAGATACAGCCCTTGGTTCACCCCAGACCTGACTGCCCTCGACCAGCACAAAAACATCCTGTGGCGGACTGCAATAGCATCGAATAGTCCCCGTGATATGCAACTGTTCAGGGAAGTCCGGAACCAATACACGCAGTCAGTCAGGAAAGCTAAGGCCAGCTTCTTCAGGCAGAAGTTTGCATCCTGTAGCTCCAACTCCAAAAAGTTCTGGGACACCGTGAAGTCCATGGAGAACAAGAGCACCTCCTCCCAGCTGCCCACTGCACTGAGGCTAGGTAACACGGTCACCACTGATAAATCCATGATTATCGAAAACTTCAATAAGCATTTCTCAACGGCTGGCCATGCCTTCCGCCTGGCTACTTCAACCTCGGCCAACAGCTCCGCCCCCCCCGCAGCTCCTCGCCCAAGCCTCTCCAGGTTCTCCTTTAACCAAATCCAGATAGCAGATGTTCTGAAAGAGCTGCAAAACCTGGACCCATACAAATCAGCTGGGCTTGACAATCTGGACCCTCTATTTCTGAAACTATCTGCCACCATTGTCGCAACCCCTATTACCAGCCTGTTCAACCTCTCTTTCATATCGTCTGAGATCCCCAAGGATTGGAAAGCTGCCGCAGTCATCCCCCTCTTCAAAGGGGGAGACACCCTGGACCCAAACTGTTACAGACCTATATCCATCCTGCCCTGCCTATCTAAGGTCTTCGAAAGCCAAGTCAACAAACAGGTCACTGACCATCTCCGAGCCGGTCATGGGTGCACCTCAGCCACACTCAAGGTACTCAACGATATCATAACCGCCATCGATAAAAGACAGTACTGTGCAGCCGTCTTCATCGACCTTGCCAAGGCTTTCGACTCTGTCAATCACCATATTCTTATCGGCAGACTCAGGAGCCTCGGTTTTTCGGATGACTGCCTTGCCTGGTTCACCAATTACTTTGCAGACAGAGTTCAGTGCGTCAAATCGGAGGGCATGCTGTCTGGTCCTCTGGCAGTCTCTATGGGGGTGCCACAGGGTTCAATTCTCGGGCCGACTCTTTTCTCTGTGTATATCAATGATGTTGCTCTTGCTGCGGGCGATTCCCTGATCCACCTCTACGCAGACGACACCATTCTATATACTTTCGGCCCGTCTTTGGACACTGTGCTACCTAACCTCCAAACAAGCTTCAATGCCATACAACACTCCTTCCGTGGCCTCCAACTGCTCTTAAACGCTAGTAAAACCAAATGCATGCTTTTCAACCGGTCGCTGCCTGCACCCGCATGCCCGACTAGCATCACCACCCTGGATGGTTCCGACCTAGAATATGTGGACGTCTATAAGTACCTAGGTGTCTGGCTAGACTGCAAACTCTCCTTCCAGACTCATATCAAACACCTCCAATCGAAAATCAAATCAAGAGTCGGCTTTCTATTCCGCAACAAAGCCTCCTTCACTCACGCCGCCAAGCTTACCCTAGTAAAACTGACTATCCTACCGATCCTCGACTTCGGCGATGTCATCTACAAAATGGCTTCCAACACTCTACTCAGCAAACTGGATGCAGTCTATCACAGTGCCATCCGTTTTGTCACTAAAGCACCTTATACCACCCACCACTGCGACTTGTATGCTCTAGTCGGCTGGCCCTCGCTACATATTCGTCGCCAGACCCACTGGCTCCAGGTCATCTACAAGTCCATGCTAGGTAAAGCTCCGCCTTATCTCAGCTCACTGGTCACGATGGCAACACCCATCCGTAGCACGCGCTCCAGCAGGTGTATCTCACTGATCATCCCTAATGTCTCAGCCTCCAGTATTTATGCTGCAGTAGTTTATGTGTCGGGGGGCTGGGGTCAGTTTGTTATATCTGGAGTACTTCTCCTGTCCTATTCGGTGTCCTGTGTGAATCTAAGTGTGCGTTCTCTAATTCTCTCCTTCTCTCTCTTTCTTTCTCTCTCTCGGAGGACCTGAGCCCTAGGACCATGCCCCAGGACTACCTGACATGATGACTCCTTGCTGTCCCCAGTCCACCTGGCCATGCTGCTGTTCCAGTTTCAACTGACCTGAGCCCTAGGACCATGCCCCAGGACTACCTGACATGATTACTCCTTGCTGTCCCCAGTCCACCTGGCCATGCTGCTGCTCCAGTTTCAACTTCCACCTGACTGTGCTGCTGCTCCAGTTTCAACTGTTCTGCCTTATTATTATTCGACCATGCTGGTCATTTATGAACATTTGAACATCTTGGCCATGTTCTGTTATAATCTCCACCCGGCACAGCCAGAAGAGGACTGGCCACCCCACATAGCCTGGTTCCTCTCTAGGTTTCTTCCTAGGTATTGGCCTTTCTAGGGAGTTTTTCCTAGCCACCGTGCTTCTACACCTGCATTGCTTGCTGTTTGGGGTTTTAGGCTGGGTTTCTGTACAGCACTTTGAGATATCAGCTGATGTACGAAGGGCTATATAAATAAATTTGATTTGATTTGATTTGATTTAAAGCCAACACCTCATTTGGCCGCCTTTCGTTCCAGTACTCTGCTGCCTGTGACTGGAACGAATTGCAAAAATCGCTGAAGTTGGAGACTTTTATCTCCCTCACCAACTTCAAACATCAGCTATCTGAGCAGCTAACCGATCGCTGCAGCTGTACATAGTCTATTGGTAAATAGCCCACCCTTTTTCACCTACCTCATCCCCATACTGTTTTTATTTATTTACTTTTCTGCTCTTTTGCACACCAATATCTCTACCTGTACATGACCATCTGATCATTCATCACTCCAGTGTTAATCTGCAAAATTGTAATTATTTGCCTACCTCCTCATGCCTTCTGCACACATTGTATATAGACTCCCCCTTTGTTTTCTACTGTGTTGTTGACTTGTTAATTGTTTACTCCATGTGTAACTCTTTGTTGTCTGCTCACACTGCTATGCTTTATCTTGGCCAGGTCGCAGTTGCAAATGAGAACTTGTTCTCAACTAGCCTACCTGGTTAAATAAAGGTAAAATAAAATTAAAAAATAAAATAACGTGTACTGTATGTAGCACGTACTGTATGTAATATGTAGCATGTACTGTATGTAATATGTAGCATGTACTGTATTTAATATATGTAGCATGTACTGTATGTAGCATGTACTATATGTAGCATGTCAATATGCTAAATGTACTATATGTAGCATGTAGTATATGTAATATGTAGCGTGTACCATGTAAAATGTGCTATATGTGATATGTAGCATGTACGATGTGTAGCATGTACTATATGTAATATGTAGCATGTACTGTATGTAATATGTGTACCATGTACAATATGCTAAATGTACTATATGTAGCATGTAGTATATGTAATATGTACTCTATGTGATATGTACTATATGTAATATGTACTATATGTAAAATGTAGGATGTACTATATGTAATATGTAGCATGTACTATATGTAATATGTAGCATGTACTGTATGTAATATGTAGCATGTACTGTATGTAGAATGTACTATTTGTAATATGTACTATATGTAATATGTAGGATGTACTATATGTAGCATGTACTATATGTAAAATGTAGAATGTACAATATGTAATATGTAGCATGTACAATATGTAATATGTAGTATGTACTATATGTAATATGTAGAATGTACTCTATGTAGCTGGTACTATATGTAGAATGTACTATATGTAATATGTACTATATGTAATATGTAGAATGTACTATATGTAGCATGTACTATATGTAATATGTACTATATGAAATATGTAGCTTGTACTATATGTAGAATGTACTATATGTAGAGTGTACTATATGTAGCATGTACTATATGTAGCATGTACTATATGTAATATGTAGCATGTAGCATGTACTATATGTAATATGTAGCATGTACTATATGTAATATGTAGCATGTACTATATGTAATATGTAGCATGTAGCATGTAGCATGTACGATATGTAATATGTAGCATGTAGCATATGTAGAATGTACTATATGTAGCATGTAGCATGTACTATATGTAATATGTAGTATGTACTATATGTAATATGTAGAATGTACTCTATGTAGCTGGTACTATATGTAGAATGTACTATATGTAATATGTACTATATGTAATATGTAGAATGTACTATATGTAGCATGTACTATATGTAATATGTACTATATGAAATATGTAGCTTGTACTATATGTAGAATGTACTATATGTAGAGTGTACTATATGTAGCATGTACTATATGTAGCATGTACTATATGTAATATGTAGCATGTAGCATGTACTATATGTAATATGTAGCATGTACTATATGTAATATGTAGCATGTACTATATGTAATATGTAGCATGTAGCATGTAGCATGTACTATATGTAATATGTAGCATGTAGCATATGTAGAATGTACTATATGTAGCATGTAGCATGTACTATATGTAATATGTACTATATGTAATATGTAGCATGTAGCATGTACTATATGTAATATGTAGCATGTAGCATATGTAGAATGTACTATATGTAGCATGTAGCATGTACTATATGTAGCATGTACTATATGTAATATGTAGCATGTAGCATGTACTATATGTAATATGTAGCATGTACTATATGTAATATGTAGCATGTACTATATGTAATATGTAGCATGTAGCATGTACTATATGTAATATGTAGCATGTAGCATATGTAGAATGTACTATATGTAGCATGTAGCATGTACTATATGTAATATGTACTATATGTAATATGTAGCATGTACAATATGTAGCATGTAGCATGTACTATATGTAATATGTACTATATGTAATATGTAGCATGTAGCATGTACTATATGTAATATGTAGCTGTAGCATATGTAGAATGTACTATATGTAGCATGTAGCATGTACTATATGTAATATGTACTATATGTAATATGTAACATGTACAATATGTAGCATGTACTATATGTAATATGTAGCATGTACTGTATGTAATATGTAGCATGTACTATGTGAAATATGTAGCATGTACTATATGTAATATGTACTATATGTAATATGTAGCATGTACAATATGTAGCATGTACTATATGTAGCATGTAGCATGTACTATATGCAATATGTAACGTGTACTATATGTAATATGTACTATATGTAATATGTACTATATGTAATATGTAGCATGTACTATGTGAAATATGTAGCATGTACTATATGTAATATGTAGCATGTACTATATGTAGCATGTACTATATGTAATATGTAGCATGTACTATATGTAATATGTAACGTGTACAATATGTAATATGTACTATATGTAATATGTAGCATGTACAATATGTAGCATGTACTATATGTAATATGTAGCATGTACAATATGTAGCATGTACTATATGTAATATGTACTATATGTAATATGTAGCATGTACAATATGTAGCATGTACAATATGTAGCATGTACTATGTGAAATATGTAGCATGTACTATATGCAATATGTAACGTGTACAATATGTAATATGTAACATGTAGAATATACTATATGTAGCATGTAGCATGTAGCATGTACTATATGTACTATATGTAATATGTAGCATGTACAATATGTAGCATATAGCATGTACTAAATACAGAATGTACTATACGTAGTATGCAGCATGAACTATATGTAGCATGTACACTCTAATATAGGGCCGAGCAGTGTTACAATAGCACACACACACCAGTGGCGGTCGGTGCCGTTTAAGATGAGGGAGGACGATCATTTTTTTTGGAGCATTGCCTTATTCTATAACAGCATATTGGATGACTTTCATTCATATTCTAATCAACCAGTTCAATGTAACAGATGAGGAGAACGGAGGAGGAGGAGAAGAACGGAGAGGAGAATATGTCATATGCGCAACCAGAGGGGGAAAAAAAATCTAGATCCCCTGTACTCCACACACTGAGACGCAAACAAATCTCTCCCTCGCCCTTCGTTTGGTCAATCTGACCACAAATTCTATCCTCCTGATTCCTGCTTACAAGCACAAATTAAAGCAGGAAGCACCAGTGACGAGGACGTTGTCCCCACAGTGACTGTACGTACATACCCCAACCAGAAGCCATGGATTACAGGCAACATTCTCACTGAGCTAAAGGGTAGAGCTGCCGCTTCAAGGTGCGGGACTCGAACCCGGAACCTTATAAGAAAGCCTGCTATGCACTCCGACAAACCATCAAACAGGCAAAGCGCCAATACAGGACTAAGATCGAGTCTTACAACACCGGCTCCGACACTCGTCTTATGTGTCAGGGCTTGCAAACTATTACAGACTACAAAGGGAAGCACAGCCGCGAGCTGCCCAGTGACACGAGCCTACCATACGAGCTACTGGCGGTGTCAGAGGAAGGCCCTGAAAGGCCCTACCCCAGCCAAGCCAGCCACAGACTGTTCTCTCCTACTACCGCATGGCAAGCAGTAACCCTAACCCAGCGCCAAGTCTAGGAGAAAAAGGCTTCTCAACAGTTTTTACCCCCAAGCCATAAGACTCCTGAACAGATAATCAAATGGCTACCCAGACTATTTGCATTGTGTGCCCCCAACCCCTCTTTTACACTGCTGCTACTCTCTGTTTATCATATATGCATAGTCACTTTAATTATACACTCACGTACATACTACCTCAATTATCCCGACTAACCGGTCCAGTCTATAGCCTCGCTACTGTTATTTTTCCCTCTTTTTACTGTTGTTTTTTATTTCCTTACTATTGTTCACCTAATACCTTTTTTTCACTCAAGGACAATAAGGACAATAGAGGAGAGAAGGAGAGAGGAGAGGAGGACAGAGGAGAGGATGGCACTCCTTAAGCTGTGTGTGTGTGTGTGTGTGTGTGTGTGTGTGTGTGTGTGTGTGTGTGTGTGTGTGTGTGTGTGTGTGTGTGTGTGTGTGTGTGTGTGTGTGTGTGTGTGTGTGTGTGTGTGTGTGTGTGTGTGTGTGTGTGTGTGTGTGTGTGTGTGCGCGCGTACAGCCATGTCTAACAGAGCGCTGGTATCCCCGGGCATCGATGCCATCCTACCAGTCTGTTCGGTCACACCTTACTGCCTTCAGAGATTGCCCTCGAGGGGTGTTTCTGCGTGTGGGTGTGGTTTAACAGCACAGTCTGTCTACCCAGGAGAGTTAATAGCCAGGATCAGTGCCAAGAAACTCCCACCACAGAGAGAGAGAGAGAGGTGTGTTATTGAGTCTACATCCTACAGAGAGAGGTGTGTTATCGACAGCTATCTGAGTCTACATCCTACAGAGAGAGGTGTGTTATTGACAGCTATCTGAGTCTACATCCTACAGAGAGAGGTGTGTCATTGACAGCTATCTGAGTCTACATCCTATAGAGAGAGGTGTGTTATTGAGTCTACATCCTACAGAGAGAGGTGTGTCATTGACAGCTATCTGAGTCTACATCCTACAGAGAGAGGTGAGTTATTGAGTCTACATCCTACAGAGAGAGGTGTGTTATTGTTACACAGTTGGGCCCTATCTTAGCGCGTACATATATACTGTATACCCCCCCCCCCCCCCCCCTCTCTGTGGCTGATGTGAGTAAGACATTTAAACGTGTTAACCCCCTCAAGGCTGCTGGCCCAGACGGCATCCCTAGCCGCGTCCTCAGAGCATGTGCAGGACAGCTAGCTGGAGTGTTTACGGACATATTCAATCCCTCTCTATCCCAGTCTGCTGTCCCCACTTTCATCAAGATGTCCACCTTTGTCCCTGTTCCCAATAAGGCGAAGGTAACTGAACTAAATGACCACCGCCCCGTAGCACTCACTTCTGTCATCATGAAGAGCTTTGAGAGAGAAGTAAATGATCATATCACCTCCACCTGACAAGAGGAAAACCTACAGTATGTAGGTATAATGCTGTTCATTGACTACAGCTCAGCATTTAACACCACGTTCCATATGTGGTGAGGTTGAACAATCAAGAGCATCCTGTCGGGCTGTATTACCGCCTGGGATGGCAACTGCTCCTCCCACAACCGTAAGGCTCTCCAGAGGGTAGTGAGGTCTGCACAACACATCACCGGGGGCAAACTGCCTGCCCTCCAGGACACCTACACCACCCGATGTCACAGGAAGGCCATAAAGATCATCAAGGACAACAACCACCCGAGACACTGCCTGTTCACCCCTCTATCATCCAGAAGGCGAGGTCAGTACAGGTGCATCAAAGCAGGGACCGAGAGGCCATCAGACTGTTAAACAGCCACCACTAACATAGAGAGGCTGCTGCCAACATACTGACTCAACTCTCTGGCCATCAGACTGTTAAACAGCCACCACTAACATAGAGAGGCTGCTGCCAACATACTGACTCAACTCTCTGGTCATCAGACTGTTAAACAGCCACCACTAACATAGAGAGGCTGCTGCCAACATACTGACTCAACTCTCTGTCTCAAGGCCATCAGACTGTTAAACAGCCACCACTAACATAGAGAGGCTGCTGCCAACATACTGACTCAACTCTCTGTCTCAAGGCCATCAGACTGTTAAACAGCCACCACTAACATAGAGAGGCTGCTGCCAACATACTGACTCAACTCTCTGTCTCAAGGCCATCAGACTGTTAAACAGCCACCACTAACATAGAGAGGCTGCTGCCAACATACTGACTCAACTCTCTGTCTCAAGGCCATCAGACTGTTAAACAGCCACCACTAACATAGAGAGGCTGCTGCCAACATACTGACTCAACTCTCTGGTCATCAGACTGTTAAACAGCCACCACTAACATAGAGAGGCTGCTGCCAACACACTGACTCAACTCTCTGGCCATCAGACTGTTAAACAGCCACCACTAACATAGAGAGGCTGCTGCCAACACACTGACTCAACTCTCTGGCCATCAGACTGTTAAACAGCCACCACTAACATAGAGAGGCTGCTGCCAACATACTGACTCAACTCTCTGGTCATCAGACTGTTAAACAGCCACCACTAACATAGAGAGGCTGCTGCCAACATACTGACTCAACTCTCTGGTCATCAGACTGTTAAACAGCCACCACTAACATAGAGAGGCTGCTGCCAACATACTGACTCAACTCTCTGGTCATCAGACTGTTCAACAGCCACCACTAACATAGAGAGGCTGCTGCCAACATACAGACTCAACTCTCTGGTCATCAGACTGTTCAACAGCCACCACTAACATAGAGAGGCTGCTGCCAACATACTGACTCAACTCTCTGGTCATCAGACTGTTAAACAGCCACCACTAACATAGAGAGGCTGCTGCCAACACACTGACTCAACTCTCTGGTCATCAGACTGTTCAACAGCCACCACTAACATAGAGAGGCTGCTGCCAACATACTGACTCAACTCTCTGGTCATCAGACTGTTCAACAGCCACCACTAACATAGAGAGGCTGCTGCCAACATACTGACTCAACTCTCTGGTCATCAGACTGTTAAACAGCCACCACTAACATAGAGAGGCTGCTGCCAACATACTGACTCAACTCTCTGGTCATCAGACTGTTAAACAGCCACCACTAACATAGAGAGGCTGCTGCCTACATACTGACTCAACTCTCTGGTCATCAGACTGTTAAACAGCCACCACTAACATAGAGAGGCTGCTGCCAACATACTGACTCAACTCTCTGGTCATCAGACTGTTCAACAGCCACCACTAACATTGAGAGGCTGCTGCCAACATACTGACTCAACTCTCTGGTCATCAGACTGTTCAACAGCCACCACTAACATTGAGAGGCTGCTGCCAACATACTGACTCAACTCTCTGGTCATCAGACTGTTAAACAGCCACCACTAACATTGAGAGGCTGCTGCCAACACACTGACTCAACTCTCTGGTCATCAGACTGTTAAACAGCCACCACTAACATTGAGAGGCTGCTGCCAACACACTGACTCAACTCCAGCCACTGTAATACATTTAATAAAGGAATTTAATAAAGGTATCACTAGTCACTTTAAATAATGCCACTTTATTTATTTGTTACATACCCTACATTACTCATCTCATATTTACATACTGTACTCTATACCAACTTTTGCATCTTGCCCATGCCACTCTGATATCGCTCATCCATATATTTATATGTACATATTCTTATTCCATCCCTTAATATTTGTGTGTATTAGGTAGTTGTTGGGGAATTGTTAGATTACTTGTTAGATATTACTGCACTGTCGGAACTAGAAGCAGAAGCATTTCAATACACTCACATTAACATCTGCTAACCATGTGTATGTGACCAATAAAATTGGATTTGATTTGTACAGACAGACAGACAGACAGACAGACAGACAGAGAACTGGTATGTTCGACAGACAGACAGACAGACAGACTGGTCTGTTCAGCAGACATACAGCAGGGGAAGACTTCAATAGCCCCACTTATGAATATTCATGTGAAATTAGTTCATTAAGTTAATTATTCTGACGAATATTCATGTGTCTTTCCCAAGGACGTTTCTGTACTGATTTTAACATGTTTCCGTCGTTAGTCACGCTATGGGCTATTTAACATCACATAGAGATCATATAGGGGGGATATAGAGGAGATACTTATTTTCCACCATAATTTGCAAAAAAATAATAAAAAATACTACAATGTGATTTTTTCCCCTCATTTTGTCTGTCATTGTTGAAGTGTACCTATGATGAAAATTACAGGCCTCTCTCATCTTTTTAAGTGGGAGAACTTGCACAATTGGTGGCTGACTAAATACTTTTTTGCCCCACTGTATATAGGATAGTACCCTCCACAACATAACCTTCACTATGTCACCAGGACATATACGGGATACTACCCTCTACAACATAAACTTCACTATGTCACCAGGACATATACAGGATACTACCCTCTACAACATAACGTTCACTATGTCACTAGGACATATACAGGATACTACCCTCTAAAACATAACCTTCACTATGTCACCAGGACATATACAGGATACTACCCTATACAACATAACCTTCACTATGTCACCAGGACATATACAGGATACTACCCTCCACAACATAATCTTCACTATGTCACCAGGACATATACAGGACACTACCCTATACAACATAACCTTCACTATGTCACCAGGACATATACAGGATACTACCCTCCACAACATAACCTTCACTATGTCACCAGGACATATACAGGATACTACCCTCTACAACATAACCTTCACTATGTCACCAGGACATATACAGGATACTACCTTCCACAACATAACCTTCACTATGTCACCAAGACATATACAGGACACTACCCTCCACAACACTATGTCACCAGGACATATACGGGATACTACCCTCTACAACATAACCTTCACTATGTCACCAGGACATATACAGGACACTACCCTCTACAACATAACCTTCACTATGTCACCAGGACATATACAGGATACTACCCTCCACAACATAACCTTCACTATGTCACCAGGACATATACAGGATACTACCCTCTACAACATAACCTTCACTATGTCACCAGGACATATACAGGATACTACCCTCTACAACATAACTTTCACTATGTCACCAGGACATATACAGGATACTACCCTCTACAACACTATGTCACCAGGACATATACAGGATACTACCTTCCACAACATAACCTTCACTATGTCACCAAGACATATACAGGACACTACCCTCCACAACACTATGTCACCAGGACATATACACGATACTACCCTCTACAACATAACCTTCACTATGTCACCAGGACATATACAGGACACTACCCTCTACAACATAATCTTCACTATGTCACCAGGACATATACAGGATACTACCCTCTACAACATAACCATCACTATGTCACCAGGACATATACAGGATACTACCCTCTACAACATAACTTTCACTATGTCACCAGGACATATACAGGATACTACCCTCTACAACATAACCTTCACTATGTCACCAGGACATATACAGGATACTACCCTCTACAACATAACCTTCACTATGTCACCAGGACATATACAGGATATTACCCTCTACAACATAACCTTCACTATGTCACCAGGACATATACAGGATACTACCCTCTACAACATAACCTTCACTATGTCACCAGGACATATACAGGATACTACCCTCTAAAACATAACCTTCACTATGTCACCAGGACATATACAGGATACTACCCTCTACAACACTATGTCACCAGGACATATACAGGATACTACCCTCTACAACATAACCTTCACTATGTCACCAGGACATATACAGGATACTACCCTCTACAACATAACCTTCACTATGTCACCAGGACATATACAGGATATTAACCTCTACAACATAAACTTCACTATGTCACCAGGACATATACAGGATACTACCCTCTACAACATAACCTTCACTATGTCACCAGGACATATATAGGATACTACCCTCTAAAACATAACCTTCACTATGTCACCAGGACATATACAGGATACTACCCTCTACAACACTATGTCACCAGGACATATACAGGATACTACCCTCTACAACATAACCATCACTATGTCACCAGGACATATACAGGATACTACCCTCTACAACATAACTTTCACTATGTCACCAGGACATATACAGGATACTACCCTCTACAACATAACCTTCACTATGTCACCAGGACATATACGGGATACTACCCTCTACAACATAACTTTCACTATGTCACCAGGACATATACAGGATACTACCCTCTACAACATAACCTTCACTATGTCACCAGAACATATACAGGATACTACCCTCCACAACATAACCTTCACTATGTCACCAGGACATATACAGGATACTACCTTCCACAACATAACCTTCACTATGTCACCAGGACACATACAGGACAATACCCTCTACAACACTATGTCACCAGGACATATACAGGATACTACCCTCTACAACATAACTTTCACTATGTCACCAGGACATATACGGGATACTACCCTCTACAACATAACCTTCACTATGTCACCATGACATATACAGGATACTACCCTCTAAAACATAACCTTCACTATGTCACCAGGACATATACAGGATACTACCCTCTACAACACTATGTCACCAGGACATATACAGGATACTACCCTCTACAACACTATGTCACCAGGACATATACAGGATACTACCCTCCACAACATAACCTTCACTATGTCACCAGGACATATACAGGACACTACCCTCTACAACACTATGTCACCAGGACATATACAGGATACTACCCTCCACAACATAACCTTCACTATGTCACCAGGACATATACAGGATACTACCCTCTACAACATAACTTTCACTATGTCACCAGGACATATACAGGATACTACCCTCTAAAACATAACCTTCACTATGTCACCAGGACATATACAGGATACTACCCTCTACAACATAAACTTCACTAAGTCACCAGGACATATACAGGATACTACCCTCCACAACATAATCTTCACTATGTCACCAGGACATATACAGGACACTACACTATACAACATAACCTTCACTATGTCACCAGGACATATACAGGATACTACCCTCTACGACATAACCTTCACTATGTCACCAGGACATATACAGGATACTACCCTCTACAACACTATGTCACCAGGACATATACAGGATACTACCCTCTACAACACTATGTCACCAGGACATATACAGAATACTACCCTCTAAAACATAACCTTCACTATGTCACCAGGACATATACAGGATACTACCCTCTACAACACTATGTCACCAGGACATATACAGGATACTACCCTCTACAACATAACCTTCACTATGTCACCAGGACATATACAGGATACTACCCTCTACAACATAACCTTCACTATGTCACCAGGACATATACAGGATACTACCTTCCACAACATAACCTTCACTATGTCACCAGGACATATACAGGACACTACCCTCTACAACACTATGTCACCAGGACATATAAAGGATACTACCCTCCATAACATGACCTTCACTATGTCACCAGGACATATACAGGATATTACCCTCTACAACATAACCTTCACTATGTCACCAGGACATATACAGGATACTACCCTCTACAACATAACCTTCACTATGTCACCAGGACATATACAGGATACTACCCTCTAAAACATAACCTTCACTATGTCACCAGGACATATACAGGATACTACCCTCTACAACACTATGTCACCAGGACATATACAGGATACTACCCTCTACAACATAACCTTCACTATGTCACCAGGACATATACAGGATACTACCCTCTACAACATAACCTTCACTATGTCACCAGGACATATACAGGATATTAACCTCTACAACATAACCTTCACTATGTCACCAGGACATATACAGGATACTACCCTCTACAACATAACCTTCACTATGTCACCAGGACATATATAGGATACTACCCTCTAAAACATAACCTTCACTATGTCACCAGGACATATACAGGATACTACCCTCTACAAAACTATGTCACCAGGACATATACAGGATACTACCCTCTACAACATAACCTTCACTATGTCACCAGGACATATACAGGATACTACCCTCTACAACATAACCTTCACTATGTCACCAGGACATATACGGTATACTACCCTCTACAACATAACTTTCACTATGTCACCAGGACATATACAGGATACTACCCTCTACAACATAACCTTCACTATGTCACCAGAACATATACAGGATACTACCCTCCACAACATAACCTTCACTATGTCACCAGGACATATACAGGATACTACCTTCCACAACATAACCTTCACTATGTCACCAGGACACATACAGGACAATACCCTCTACAACACTATGTCACCAGGACATATACAGGATACTACCCTCTACAACATAACTTTCACTATGTCACCAGGACATATACGGGATACTACCCTCTAAAACATAACCTTCACTATGTCACCAGGACATGTACAGGATACTACCCTCTACAACATAAACTTCACTAAGTCACCAGGACATATACAGGATACTACCCTCCACAACATAATCTTCACTATGTCACCAGGACATATACAGGACACTACACTATACAACATAACCTTCACTATGTCACCAGGACATATACAGGATACTACCCTCTACGACATAACCTTCACTATGTCACCAGGACATATACAGGATACTACCCTCTACAACACTATGTCACCAGGACATATACAGGATACTACCCTCTACAACACTATGTCACCAGGACATATACAGAATACTACCCTCTAAAACATAACCTTCACTATGTCACCAGGACATATACAGGATAGTACCCTCTACAACACTATGTCACCAGGACATATACAGGATACTACCCTCTACAACATAACCTTCACTATGTCACCAGGACATATACAGGATACTACCCTCTACAACATAACCTTCACTATGTCACCAGGACATATACAGGATACTACCTTCCACAACATAACCTTCACTATGTCACCAGGACATATACAGGACACTACCCTCTACAACACTATGTCACCAGGACATATAAAGGATACTACCCTCCATAACATGACCTTCACTATGTCACCAGGACGTATACAGGATATTACCCTCTACAACATAACCTTCACTATGTCACCAGGACATATACAGGATACTACCCTCTACAACATAACCTTCACTATGTCACCAGGACATATACAGGATACTACCCTCTAAAACATAACCTTCACTATGTCACCAGGACATATACAGGATACTACCCTCTACAACACTATGTCACCAGGACATATACAGGATACTACCCTCTACAACACTATGTCACCAGGACATATACAGGATACTACCCTCTACAACATAACCTTCACTATGTCACCAGGACATATACAGGATACTACCCTCTACAACATAACCTTCACTATGTCACCAGGACATATACAGGATACTACCTTCCACAACATAACCTTCACTATGTCACCAGGACATATACAGGACACTACCCTCTACAACACTATGTCACCAGGACATATAAAGGATACTACCCTCCATAACATGACCTTCACTATGTCACCAGGACATATACAGGATATTACCCTCTACAACATAACCTTCACTATGTCACCAGGACATATACAGGATACTACCCTCTACAACATAACCTTCACTATGTCACCAGGACATATACAGGATACTACCCTCTAAAACATAACCTTCACTATGTCACCAGGACATATACAGGATACTACCCTCTACAACACTATGTCACCAGGACATATACAGGATACTACCCTCTACAACATAACCTTCACTATGTCACCAGGACATATACAGGATACTACCCTCTACAACATAACCTTCACTATGTCACCAGGACATATACAGGATATTAACCTCTACAACATAACCTTCACTATGTCACCAGGACATATACAGGATACTACCCTCTACAACATAACCTTCACTATGTCACCAGGACATATATAGGATACTACCCTCTAAAACATAACCTTCACTATGTCACCAGGACATATACAGGATACTACCCTCTACAAAACTATGTCACCAGGACATATACAGGATACTACCCTCTACAACATAACCTTCACTATGTCACCAGGACATATACAGGATACTACCCTCTACAACATAACCTTCACTATGTCACCAGGACATATACGGTATACTACCCTCTACAACATAACTTTCACTATGTCACCAGGACATATACAGGATACTACCCTCTACAACATAACCTTCACTATGTCACCAGAACATATACAGGATACTACCCTCCACAACATAACCTTCACTATGTCACCAGGACATATACAGGATACTACCTTCCACAACATAACCTTCACTATGTCACCAGGACACATACAGGACAATACCCTCTACAACACTATGTCACCAGGACATATACAGGATACTACCCTCTACAACATAACTTTCACTATGTCACCAGGACATATACGGGATACTACCCTCTAAAACATAACCTTCACTATGTCACCAGGACATGTACAGGATACTACCCTCTACAACATAAACTTCACTAAGTCACCAGGACATATACAGGATACTACCCTCCACAACATAATCTTCACTATGTCACCAGGACATATACAGGACACTACACTATACAACATAACCTTCACTATGTCACCAGGACATATACAGGATACTACCCTCTACGACATAACCTTCACTATGTCACCAGGACATATACAGGATACTACCCTCTACAACACTATGTCACCAGGACATATACAGGATACTACCCTCTACAACACTATGTCACCAGGACATATACAGAATACTACCCTCTAAAACATAACCTTCACTATGTCACCAGGACATATACAGGATAGTACCCTCTACAACACTATGTCACCAGGACATATACAGGATACTACCCTCTACAACATAACCTTCACTATGTCACCAGGACATATACAGGATACTACCCTCTACAACATAACCTTCACTATGTCACCAGGACATATACAGGATACTACCTTCCACAACATAACCTTCACTATGTCACCAGGACATATACAGGACACTACCCTCTACAACACTATGTCACCAGGACATATAAAGGATACTACCCTCCATAACATGACCTTCACTATGTCACCAGGACGTATACAGGATATTACCCTCTACAACATAACCTTCACTATGTCACCAGGACATATACAGGATACTACCCTCTACAACATAACCTTCACTATGTCACCAGGACATATACAGGATACTACCCTCTAAAACATAACCTTCACTATGTCACCAGGACATATACAGGATACTACCCTCTACAACACTATGTCACCAGGACATATACAGGATACTACCCTCTACAACATAACCTTCACTATGTCACCAGGACATATACAGGATACTACCCTCTACAACATAACCTTCACTATGTCACCAGGACATATACAGGATATTAACCTCTACAACATAACCTTCACTATGTCACCAGGACATATACAGGATACTACCCTCTACAACATAACCTTCACTATGTCACCAGGACATATATAGGATACTACCCTCTAAAACATAACCTTCACTATGTCACCAGGACATATACAGGATACTACCCTCTACAACACTATGTCACCAGGACATATACAGGATACTACCCTCTACAACATAACCTTCACTATGTCACCAGGACATATACAGGATACTACCCTCTACAACATAACTTTCACTATGTCACCAGGACATATACAGGATACTACCCTCTACAACATAACCTTCACTATGTCACCAGGACATATACGGGATACTACCCTCTACAACATAACTTTCACTATGTCACCAGGACATATACAGGATACTACCCTCTACAACATAACCTTCACTATGTCACCAGAACATATACAGGATACTACCCTCCACAACATAACCTTCACTATGTCACCAGGACATATACAGGATACTACCTTCCACAACATAACCTTCACTATGTCACCAGGACACATACAGGACAATACCCTCTACAACACTATGTCACCAGGACATATACAGGATACTACCCTCTACAACATAACTTTCACTATGTCACCAGGACATATACGGGATACTACCCTCTACAACATAACCTTCACTATGTCACCATGACATATACAGGATACTACCCTCTAAAACATAACCTTCACTATGTCACCAGGACATATACAGGATACTACCCTCTACAACACTATGTCACCAGGACATATACAGGATACTACCCTCTACAACATAACCTTCACTATGTCACCAGGACATATACAGGACACTACCCTCTACAACACTATGTCACCAGGACATTTACAGGATACTACCCTCCACAACATAACCTTCACTATGTCACCAGGACATATACAGGATACTACCCTCTACAACATAACTTTCACTATGTCACCAGGACATATACAGGATACTACCCTCTAAAACATAACCTTCACTATGTCACCAGGACATATACAGGATACTACCCTCTACAACATAAACTTCACTAAGTCACCAGGACATATACAGGATACTACCCTCCACAACATAATCTTCACTATGTCACCAGGACATATACAGGACACTACACTATACAACATAACCTTCACTATGTCACCAGGACATATACAGGATACTACCCTCTACGACATAACCTTCACTATGTCACCAGGACATATACAGGATACTACCCTCTACAACACTATGTCACCAGGACATATACAGGATACTACCCTCTACAACACTATGTCACCAGGACATATACAGGATACTACCCTCCACAACAAAACCTTCACTATGTCACCAGGACATATACAGGACACTACCCTCTACAACACTATGTCACCAGGACATATACAGGATACTACCCTCTACAACATAACTTTCACTATGTCACCAGGACATATACAGGATACTACCCTCTAAAACATAACCTTCACTATGTCACCAGGACATATACAGGATACTACCCTCTACAACATAAACTTCACTATGTCACCAGGACATATACAGGATACTACCCTCCACAACATAATCTTCACTATGTCACCAGGACATATACAAGACACTACCCTATACAACATAACCTTGACTATGTCACCAGGACATATACAGGATACTACCCTCTACAACATAACCTTCACTATGTCACCAGGACATATACAGGATACTACCCTCCACAACATAACCTTCACTGTCACCAGGACATATACAGGATACTACCATCCACAACATAACCTTCACTATGTCACCTGGACATATACAGGATACTACCCTCTACAACATAACCTTCACTATGTCACCAGGACATATACAGGATACTACCCTCCACAACATAACCTTCACTATGTCACCAGGACATATACAGGATACTACCCTCTACAACATAACCTTCACTATGTCACCAGGACATATACAGGATACTACCCTCTACAACATAACCTTCACTATGTCACCAGGACATATACAGGATACTACCCTCCACAACATAACCTTCACTATGTCACCAGGACATATACAGGACACTACCCTCTACAACACTATGTCTCCAGGACATATACAGGATACTACCCTCCACAACAAAAGCTTCACTATGTCACCAGGACATATACAGGATACTACCCTCTACAACATAACTTTCACTATGTCACCAGGACATATACAGGATACTACCCTCTAAAACATAACCTTCACTATGTCACCAGGACATATACAGGACACTACCCTCTACAACATAAACTTCACTATGTCACCAGGACATATACAGGATACTACCATCCACAACATAACCTTCACTATGTCACCAGGACATATACAGGATACTACCCTCTACAACACTATGTCACCAGGACATATACAGGATACTTCCCTCCACAACATAATCTTCACTATGTCACCAGGACATATACAGGACACTACCCTATACAACATAACCTTCACTATGTCACCAGGACATATACAGGATACTACCCTCTACAACATAACCTTCACTATGTCACCAGGACATATACAGGATACTACCCTCTACAACATAACCTTCACTATGTCACCAGGACATATACAGGATACTACCATCCACAACATAACCTTCACTATGTCACCAGGACATATACAGGATACTACCCTCTACAACACTATGTCACCAGGACATATACAGGATACTACCCTCCGCAACATAACCTTCACTATGTCTCCAGGACATATACAGGACACTACCCTCTACAACATAACCTTCAATATGTCACCAGGATATATACAGGATACTACCCTCCACAACATAACCTTCACTATGTCACCAGGACATATACAGGATACTACCATCCACAACATAACCTTCACTATGTCACCAGGACATATACAGGATACTACCCTCTACAACATAACCTTCACTATGTCACCAGGACATATACAGGATACTACCCTCTATAACATAACCTTCACTATGTCACCTGGACATATACAGGATACTACCTTCCACAACATAACCTTCACTATGTCACCAAGACATATACAGGACACTACCCTCCACAACACTATGTCACCAGGACATATACAGGATACTACCCTCTACAACATAACCTTCACTATGTCACCAGGACATATACAGGACACCACCCTCTACAACATAACCTTCACTATGTCACTAGGACATATACAGGATACTACCCTCCACAACATAACCTTCACTATGTCACCAGGACATATACAGGATACTACCCTCTACAACATAACTTTCACTATGTCACCAGGACATATACAGGATACTACCCTCTACAACATAACTTTCACTATGTCACCAGGACATATACAGAATACTACCCTCTAAAACATAACCTTCACTATGTCACCAGGACATATACAGGATACTACCCTCTACAACACTATGTCACCAGGACATATACAGGATACTACCCTCTACAACATAACCTTCACTATGTCACCAGGACATATACAGGATACTACCCTCTACAACATAACCTTCACTATGTCACCAGGACATATACAGGATACTACCTTCCACAACATAACCTTCACTATGTCACCAGGACATATACAGGACACTACCCTCTACAACACTATGTCACCAGGACATATACAGGATACTACCCTCCATAACATGACCTTCACTATGTCACCAGGACATATACAGGATATTACCCTCTACAACATAACCTTCACTATGTCACCCAGGACATATACAGGATACTACCCTCTACAACATAAACCTTCACTATGTCACCAGGACAATATCAGGATACTACCCCTCTAAAACATAACCTTCACTATGTCACGCAGGACATATACAGGATACTACCCTCTACAACACTATGTCACCAGGACATATACAGGATACTACCCTCTACAACATAACCTTCACTATGTCACCAGGACATATACAGGATACTACCCTCTACAAACATAACTTTCACTATGTCACCAGGACATATACAGGATACTACCCTCTACAACATAACCTTCACTATGTCACCAGGACATATACAGGATACTTACCCTCTACAACACTATGTCACCAGGACTATACAGGATACTACCCTCTACAACATAACCTTCACTATGTCACCCAGGACATATACAGGATACACCCTCTACAACATAACCTTCACTATGTCACCAGGACATATACCGGAATTAACCTCTACAACATAACCTTCACTATGTCACCAGGACATATACAGGATACTACCCTCTACAACATAACCTTCACTATGTCACCAGGACATATATAGGATACTACCTCTAAAACATAACCTTCACTATGTCACCAGGACATATACAGGATACTACCCTCTACAACACTATGTCACCAGGACATATACAGGATACTACCCTCTACACATAACCTTCACTATGTCACCAGGACATATACAGGATACTACCCTCTACAACATAACTTTCACTATGTCCACCAGGACATATACAGGATACTCCCTCTACAACATAACCTTCACTATGTCACCAGGACCATATACGGGATACTACCCTCTACAACATAACTTTCACTATGTCACCAGGACATATACAGGATACTACCCTCTACAACATAACCTTCACTATGTCACCAGAACATATACAGGATACTACCCTCCACAACATAACCTTCACTATGTCACCAGGACATATACAGGATACTACCCTTCCACAACATAAACCTTCACTATTGTCACCAGGACACATACAGGACAATACACCTCTACAACACTATGTCACCAGGACATATACAGGATACTACCCTCTACAACATAACTTTCACCTATGTCACCAGGACATATACGGGATACTACCCTCTACAACATAACCTTCACTATGTCACCATGACATATACAGGATACTACCCTCTAAAACATAACCTTCACTATGTCACCAGGACATATACAGGATACTACCCTCTACCAACACTATGTCACCAGGACATATACAGGATACTACCCTCTACAACATAACCTTCACTATGTCACCAAGGACATATACAGGACACTACCCTCTACAACACTATGTCACCCCAGGACATTTACAGGATACTACCCTCCACAACATAACCTTCACTATGTCACCAGGACATATACAGGATACTACCTCTACAACATAACTTTCACTATGTCACCAGGACATATACAGGATACTACCCTCTAAAACATAACCTTCACTATGTCACCAGGACATATACAGGATACTACCCTCTACAACATAAACTTCACTAAGTCCCAGGACATATACAGGATACTACCCTCCACAACATAATCTTCACTATGTCACCAGGACATATACAGGACACTACACTATACAAACATACCTTCACTATGTCACCAGGACATATACAGGATACTACCCTCTACGACATAACCTTCACTATGTCACCAAGGACATATACAGGATACTACCCTCTACAACACTATGTCACCAGGACATATACAGGATACTACCCTCTACAACACTATGTCACCAAGGACATATACAGGATACTACCCTCCACAACAAAACCTTCACTATGTCACCAGGACATATTACAGGACACTACCCTCTACAAACACTATGTCACCAGGACATATACAGGATACTACCCTCTACAACATAACTTTCACTATGTCACCAGGACATATACAGGATACTACCCTCTAAAACATAACCTTCACTATGTCACCAGGACATATACAGGATACTACCCTCTACAACATAAACTTCACTATGTCACCAGGACATATACAGGATACTACCCTCCACAACATAATCTTCACTATGTCACCAGGACATATACAAGACACTACCCTCTACAACATAACCTTCACTATGTCACCAGGACATATACAGGATACTACCCTCTACAACATAACCTTCACTATGTCACCAGGACATATACAGGATACTACCCTCCCAACATAACCTTCACTGTCACCAGGACATATACAGGATACTACCCTCCACAACATAACCTTCACTATGTCACCAGGACCTATATCAGGATACTACCCTCTACAACATAACCCTTCACTATGTCACCAGGACATTACAGGATACTACCTCCACAACATAACCTTCACTATGTCACAAGGCCATATTACAGGATACTACCCTCTACAACATAACCTTCACTATGTCACCAGGACATATACAGGATACTACCTCTACAACATAACCTCACTATGTCACCAGGACATATACAGGATACTACCCTCCTACAACATAACCTTTCACCTATGTCACCAGACACTATACAGGACAACCTACCCTCCTACAACATAACCTTCACTATGTCTCCCGGACATATACAGGATTACTACTCCTGCTCCCACAACATAAAGCTTTCACTATGTCACCAGACATCCTTACAGAATTACAACCCTCTACAAACATACCTTTCACTATGTCACCAGGACATATACAGGATACTACCCTCTACAACATAACTTCACTATGTCCACCAGGACATATACAGGATACTACCCTCTACAACATAACTTCACTATGTCACCAGGACATATACAGGATACTACCCTCTACAACATAACCTTCACTATGCACCAGGACATATACAGGATACTCACCCTCTAACAATAACCTTCACTATGTCACCAGGACATATACAGGATACTACCCTCTACAACATAATCTTCACTATGTCACCAGGACATATACAGGATACTACCCTCTAAAACATAACCTTCACTATGTCACCAGGACATATACAGGATACTACCCTCTACAACATAACCTCACTATGTCACCCAGGAACATATACAGGATACTACCCTCTACAACATAACCTTCACTATGTCACCAGGACATATACAGGATACTACCCCTTCCACAACATAACCTTCACTATGTCACCAGGACATATTACAGGACAACTTGACCCTCTACAACATAAACTTCAACTAGTCCACCAGGACATATACAGGGATACCTACCTCCATACAACATACCTTCACTATGTCACAGGACATATATAGGATACTACCCTCTAAACATAACCTTCCACCATTGTCACCAGGACATATACAGGGTACTACCCTCTACCAAACCTCACTATGTAACCAGGAACATATACAGGGATACTACCCTCTACAAACATAACCTTCACTATGTAACCAGGACATATACAAGGATACTACCCTCTACAACATACTTCCACTTGTCACAAGCAGGACATATACAGGATACTACCCTCTACAACATAACCTTCACATGTCCACCAGGACATATACAGGGATACTACCCTCTACAACATAACTTTCACTATGTCACCAGGACATATACAGGATACTACCCTCTACAACATAACCTCACTATGTCACCAGGACATATACAGGATACTACCCTCTACAACATAACTTTCACTATGTCACCAGGGACATATACAGGATACTACCCTCTACAACATAACCTTCATCTATGTCACCAGAACTATTACAGGATTACTACCCTCCACAACATAACCTTCACTATGTCACCAGGACATATACAGGATACTACCTTCCACAACATAACCTTCACTATGTCACCAGGACACATACAGGACACTACCCTCTACAACACTATGTCACCAGGACATATACAGGATACTACCCTCTACAACATAACTTTCACTATGTACCAGGGACATATACGGGAATACTACCCTCTACAACATAACCTTCACTATGTCACCATGACATATACAGGATACTACCCTCTACAACATAACCTTCACTATGTCACCAGGACATATACAGGATACTACCCTCATACAAACATAACCTTCACTATGTCACCAGGACATATACAGGATACTACCCTCTACAACATAACCTTCACTATGTCACCAGGACATATACAGGATACTACCCTCTACAACATAACTTTCACTATGTCACCAGGACATATACAGGATACTACCCTCTACAACATGACCTTCACTATGTCACCAGGACATATACAGGACACTACCCTCTACAACATAACCTTCACTATGTCACCAGGACATATACAAGGATACTACCCTCCACAACATAACCTTCACTATGTCACCAGGACATATACAGGACACTACCCTCTACAACACTATGTCACCAGGACATATACAGGATACTACCCTTCCACAACATAACCTTCACTATGTCACCAGGACATATACAGGATACTACCCTCTACAACATAACTTTCACTATGTCACCAGGA
Source organism: Oncorhynchus kisutch (assembly GCF_002021735.2). NCBI lineage: Eukaryota > Metazoa > Chordata > Actinopteri > Salmoniformes > Salmonidae > Oncorhynchus > Oncorhynchus kisutch. Next base: position 48,678,494 of record NC_034203.2, on the reverse strand, counting down.
CATATACAGGATACTACCCTCTAAAACATAACCTTCACTATGTCACCAGGACATATACAGGATACTACCCTCTACAACATAAACTTCACTATGTCACCAGGACATATACAGGATACTACCCTCCACAACATAATCTTCACTATGTCACCAGGACATATACAGGACACTACCCTATACAACATAACCTTGACTATGTCACCAGGACATATACAGGATACTACCCTCTACAACATAACCTTCACTATGTCACCTGGACATATACAGGATACTACCCTCTACAACATAACCTTCACTATGTCACCAGGACATATACAGGATACTACCCTCCACAACATAACCTTCACTATGTCACCAGGACATATACAGGATACTACCCTCTACAACATAACCTTCAATATGTCACCAGGATATATACAGGATACTACCCTCCACAACATAATCTTCACTATGTCACCAGGACATATACAGGATACTACCATCCACAACATAACCTTCACTATGTCACCAGGACATATACAGGATACTACCCTCTACAACATAACCTTCACTATGTCACCAGGACATATACAGGATACTACCCTCTATAACATAACCTTCACTATGTCACCTGGACATATACAGGATACTACCTTCCACAACATAACCTTCACTATGTCACCAGGATATATACAGGATATTACCCTCTACAACATAACCTTCACTATGTCACCAGGACATGTACAGGATACTACCCTCCACAACACTATGTCACCAGGACATATACAGGATACTACCCTCTACAACATAACCTTCACTATGTCACCAGGACATATACAGGACACTACCCTCTACAACATAACCTTCACTATGTCACCAGGACATATACAGGATACTACCCTCCACAACACTATGTCACCAGGACATATACAGGATACTACCCTCTACAACATAACCTTCACTATGTCACCAGGACATATACAGGATACTACCCTCTACAACATAACCTTCACTATGTCACCAGGACATATACAGGATACTACCCTCTACAACATAACCTTCACTATGTCACCAGGACATATACAGGACACTACCCTCTACAACATAACCTTCACTATGTCTCCAGGACATATACAGGATACTACCCTCCACAACATAACCTTCACTATGTCACCAGGACATATACAGGATACTACCCTCTACAACATAACTTTCACTATGTCACCAGGACATATTCAGGACACTACCCTCCACAACATAACCTTCACTATGTCACCAGGACATATACAGGATATTACCCTCTACAACATAACCTTCACTATGTCACCAGGATATATACAGGATACTACCCTCTACAACACCATGTCACCAGGACATATACAGGATACTACCCTCTACAACATAACCTTCACTATGTCACCAGAACATACAGGATACTACCCTCCACAACATAACCTTCACTATGTCACCAGGACATATACAGGATACTACCTTCCACAACATAACCTTCACTATGTCACCAGGACACATACAGGACACTACCCTCTACAACATAACTTTCACTATGTCACCAGGACACATACGGGATACTACCCTCTACAACATAACCTTCACTATGTCACCAGGACATATACAGGATACTACCCTCTACAACACTATGTCACCAGGACATATACAGGATACTACCCTCTACAACATAACCTTCACTATGTCACCAGGACATATACAGGACACTACCCTCTACAACATAACCTTCACTATGTCACCAGGACATATACAGGATACTACCCTCCACAACATAACCTTCACTATGTCACCAGGACATATACAGGATACTACCCTCTACAACATAACTTTCACTATGTCACCAGGACATATACAGGATACTACCCTCTACAACATAACCTTCACTGTGTCTCCAGGACATATTCAGGACACTACCCTCCACAACATAACCTTCACTATGTCACCAGGACATATACAGGATATTACCCTCTACAACATAACCTTCACTATGTCACCAGGATATATACAGGATACTACCCTCTACAACATAACTTTCACTATGTCACCAGGACATATATGGGATACTACCCTCTACAACATAACCTTCACTATGTCACCATGACATATACAGGATACTACCCTCTAAAACATAACCTTCACTATGTCACCAGGACATATACAGGATACTACCCTCTACAACACTATGTCACCAGGACATATACAGGATACTACCCTCTACAACATAACCTTCACTATGTCACCAGGACATATTCAGGACACTACCCTCCACAACATAACCTTCACTATGTCACCAGGACATATACGGGATACTACCCTCTACAACATAACCTTCACTATGTCACCAGGACATATACAGGACACTACCCTCCACAACATAACCTTCACTATGTCACCAGGACATATACGGGATACTACCCTCTACAACATAACCTTCACTATGTCACCAGGACATATACAGGATGCTACCCTCCACAACATAACCTTCACTATGTCACCAGGACATATACAGGATACTACCCTCTACAACACTATGTCACCAGGACATATACAGGATACTACCCTCTACAACATAACCTTCACTATGTCACCAGGACATATACAGGACACTACCCTCTACAACACTATGTCACCAGGACATATACAGGATACTACCCTCTACAACATAACCTTCACTATGTCACCAGGACATATACAGGACACTACCCTCTACAACATAACCTTCACTATGTCACCAGGACATATTCAGGACACTACCCTCCACAACATAACCTTCACTATGTCACCAGGACATATACAGGATATTACCCTCTACAACATAACCTTCACTATGTCACCAGGACATATACAGGATACTACCCTCTACAACATAACCTTCACTATGTCACCAGGACATATACAGGATACTACCCTCTACAACATAACTTTCACTATGTCACCAGGACATATACAGGATACTACCCTCTACAACATAACCTTCACTATGTCACCAGGACATATACAGGATACTACCCTCTACAACATAACTTTCACTATGTCACCAGGACATATACAGGATACTACCCTCCACAACATAACCTTCACTATGTCACCAGAACATATACAGGATACTACCCTCCACAACATAACCTTCACTATGTCACCAGGACATATACAGGATACTACCTTCCACAACATAACCTTTACTATGTCACCAGGACACATACAGGACACTACCCTCTACAACACTATGTCACCAGGACATATACAGGATACTACCCTCTACAACATAACTTTCACTATGTCACCAGGACATATACGGGATACTACCCTCTACAACATAACCTTCACTATGTCACCATGACATATACAGGATACTACCCTCTACAACATAACCTTCACTATGTCACCAGGACATATACAGGATACTACCCTCCACAACATAACCTTCACTATGTCACCAGGACATATACAGGATACTACCCTCTACAACATAACCTTCACTATGTCACCAGGACATATACAGGATACTACCCTCTACAACATGACCTTCACTATGTCACCAGGACATATACAGGACACTACCCTCTACAACATAACCTTCACTATGTCACCAGGACATATACAGGATACTACCCTCCACAACATAACCTTCACTATGTCACCAGGACATATACAGGACACTACCCTCTACAACACTATGTCACCAGGACATATACAGGATACTACCCTCCACAACATAACCTTCACTATGTCACCAGGACATATACAGGATACTACCCTCTACAACATAACTTTCACTATGTCACCAGGACATATACAGGATACTACCCTCTAAAACATAACCTTCACTATGTCACCAGGACATATACAGAATACTACCCTCTACAACATAAACTTCACTATGTCACCAGGACATATACAGGATACTACCCTCCACAACATAATCTTCACTATGTCACCAGGACATATACAGGACACTACCCTATACAACATAACCTTGACTATGTCACCAGGACATATACAGGATACTACCCTCTACAACATAACCTTCACTATGTCACCAGGACATATACAGGATACTACCCTCTACAACACTATGTCACCAGGACATATACAGGACACTACCCTCTACAACATAACCTTCACTATGTCACCAGGACATATACAGGATACTACCCTCCACAACATAACCTTCACTATGTCACCAGGACATATACAGGATACTACCCTCTACAACATAACCTTCACTATGTCACCAGGACATATACAGGATACTACCCTCTACAACATAACCTTCACTATGTCACCAGGACATATACAGGATACTACCCTCCACAACATAACCTTCACTATGTCACCAGGACATATACAGGACACTACCCTCTACAACACTATGTCACCAGGACATATACAGGATACTACCCTCCACAACAAAAGCTTCACTATGTCACCAGGACATATACAGGATACTACCCTCTACAACATAACTTTCACTATGTCACCAGGACATATACAGGATACTACCCTCTAAAACATAACCTTCACTATGTCACCAGGACATATACAGGACACTACCCTCTACAACATAAACTTCACTATGTCACCAGGACATATACAGGATACTTCCCTCCACAACATAATCTTCACTATGTCACCAGGACATATACAGGACACTACCCTATACAACATAACCTTCACTATGTCACCAGGACATATACAGGATACTACCCTCTACAACATAACCTTCACTATGTCACCAGGACATATACAGGATACTACCCTCTACAACATAACCTTCACTATGTCACCAGGACATATACAGGATACTACCATCCACAACATAACCTTCACTATGTCACCAGGACATATACAGGATACTACCCTCTACAACACTATGTCACCAGGACATATACAGGATACTACCCTCCGCAACATAACCTTCACTATGTCTCCAGGACATATACAGGACACTACCCTCTACAACATAACCTTCAATATGTCACCAGGATATATACAGGATACTACCCTCCACAACATAACCTTCACTCTGTCACCAGGACATATACAGGATACTACCATCCACAACATAACCTTCACTATGTCACCAGGACATATACAGGATACTACCCTCTACAACATAACCTTCACTATGTCACCAGGACATATACAGGATACTACCCTCTATAACATAACCTTCACTATGTCACCTGGACATATACAGGATACTACCTTCCACAACATAACCTTCACTATGTCACCAAGACATATACAGGACACTACCCTCCACAACACTATGTCACCAGGACATATACAGGATACTACCCTCTACAACATAACCTTCACTATGTCACCAGGACATATACAGGACACCACCCTCTACAACATAACCTTCACTATGTCACCAGGACATATACAGGATACTACCCTCTACAACATAACTTTCACTATGTCACCAGGACATATACAGAATACTACCCTCTAAAACATAACCTTCACTATGTCACCAGGACATATACAGGATACTACCCTCTACAACACTATGTCACCAGGACATATACAGGATACTACCCTCTACAACATAACTTTCACTATGTCACCAGGACATATACAGGATACTACCCTCTACAACATAACTTTCACTATGTCACCAGGACATATACAGAATACTACCCTCTAAAATATAACCTTCACTATGTCACCAGGACATATACAGGATACTACCCTCTACAACACTATGTCACCAGGACATATACAGGATACTACCCTCTACAACATAACCTTCACTATGTCACCAGGACATATACAGGATACTACCCTCTACAACATAACCTTCACTATGTCACCAGGACATATACAGGATACTACCCTCTACAACATAACCTTCACTATGTCACCAGGACATATACAGGATACTACCCTCTAAAACATAACCTTCACTATGTCACCAGGACATATACAGGATACTACCCTCTACAACACCATGTCACCAGGACATATACAGGATACTACCCTCTACAACATAACCTTCACTATGTCACCAGAACATACAGGATACTACCCTCCACAACATAACCTTCACTATGTCACCAGGACATATACAGGATACTACCTTCCACAACATAACCTTCACTATGTCACCAGGACACATACAGGACACTACCCTCTACAACATAACTTTCACTATGTCACCAGGACACATACGGGATACTACCCTCTACAACATAACCTTCACTATGTCACCAGGACATATACAGGATACTACCCTCTACAACACTATGTCACCAGGACATATACAGGATACTACCCTCTACAACATAACCTTCACTATGTCACCAGGACATATACAGGACACTACCCTCTACAACATAACCTTCACTATGTCACCAGGACATATACAGGATACTACCCTCCACAACATAACCTTCACTATGTCACCAGGACATATACAGGATACTACCCTCTACAACATAACTTTCACTATGTCACCAGGACATATACAGGATACTACCCTCTACAACATAACCTTCACTGTGTCTCCAGGACATATTCAGGACACTACCCTCCACAACATAACCTTCACTATGTCACCAGGACATATACAGGATATTACCCTCTACAACATAACCTTCACTATGTCACCAGGATATATACAGGATACTACCCTCTACAACATAACTTTCACTATGTCACCAGGACATATATGGGATACTACCCTCTACAACATAACCTTCACTATGTCACCATGACATATACAGGATACTACCCTCTAAAACATAACCTTCACTATGTCACCAGGACATATACAGGATACTACCCTCTACAACACTATGTCACCAGGACATATACAGGATACTACCCTCTACAACATAACCTTCACTATGTCACCAGGACATATTCAGGACACTACCCTCCACAACATAACCTTCACTATGTCACCAGGACATATACGGGATACTACCCTCTACAACATAACCTTCACTATGTCACCAGGACATATACAGGACACTACCCTCCACAACATAACCTTCACTATGTCACCAGGACATATACGGGATACTACCCTCTACAACATAACCTTCACTATGTCACCAGGACATATACAGGATGCTACCCTCCACAACATAACCTTCACTATGTCACCAGGACATATACAGGATACTACCCTCTACAACACTATGTCACCAGGACATATACAGGATACTACCCTCTACAACATAACCTTCACTATGTCACCAGGACATATACAGGACACTACCCTCTACAACACTATGTCACCAGGACATATACAGGATACTACCCTCTACAACATAACCTTCACTATGTCACCAGGACATATACAGGACACTACCCTCTACAACATAACCTTCACTATGTCACCAGGACATATTCAGGACACTACCCTCCACAACATAACCTTCACTATGTCACCAGGACATATACAGGATATTACCCTCTACAACATAACCTTCACTATGTCACCAGGACATATACAGGATACTACCCTCTACAACATAACCTTCACTATGTCACCAGGACATATACAGGATACTACCCTCTACAACATAACTTTCACTATGTCACCAGGACATATACAGGATACTACCCTCTACAACATAACCTTCACTATGTCACCAGGACATATACAGGATACTACCCTCTACAACATAACTTTCACTATGTCACCAGGACATATACAGGATACTACCCTCCACAACATAACCTTCACTATGTCACCAGAACATATACAGGATACTACCCTCCACAACATAACCTTCACTATGTCACCAGGACATATACAGGATACTACCTTCCACAACATAACCTTCACTATGTCACCAGGACACATACAGGACACTACCCTCTACAACACTATGTCACCAGGACATATACAGGATACTACCCTCTACAACATAACTTTCACTATGTCACCAGGACATATACGGGATACTACCCTCTACAACATAACCTTCACTATGTCACCATGACATATACAGGATACTACCCTCTACAACATAACCTTCACTATGTCACCAGGACATATACAGGATACTACCCTCCACAACATAACCTTCACTATGTCACCAGGACATATACAGGATACTACCCTCTACAACATAACCTTCACTATGTCACCAGGACATATACAGGATACTACCCTCTACAACATGACCTTCACTATGTCACCAGGACATATACAGGACACTACCCTCTACAACATAACCTTCACTATGTCACCAGGACATATACAGGATACTACCCTCCACAACATAACCTTCACTATGTCACCAGGACATATACAGGACACTACCCTCTACAACACTATGTCACCAGGACATATACAGGATACTACCCTCCACAACATAACCTTCACTATGTCACCAGGACATATACAGGATACTACCCTCTACAACATAACTTTCACTATGTCACCAGGACATATACAGGATACTACCCTCTAAAACATAACCTTCACTATGTCACCAGGACATATACAGAATACTACCCTCTACAACATAAACTTCACTATGTCACCAGGACATATACAGGATACTACCCTCCACAACATAATCTTCACTATGTCACCAGGACATATACAGGACACTACCCTATACAACATAACCTTGACTATGTCACCAGGACATATACAGGATACTACCCTCTACAACATAACCTTCACTATGTCACCAGGACATATACAGGATACTACCCTCTACAACACTATGTCACCAGGACATATACAGGACACTACCCTCTACAACATAACCTTCACTATGTCACCAGGACATATACAGGATACTACCCTCCACAACATAACCTTCACTATGTCACCAGGACATATACAGGATACTACCCTCTACAACATAACCTTCACTATGTCACCAGGACATATACAGGATACTACCCTCTACAACATAACCTTCACTATGTCACCAGGACATATACAGGATACTACCCTCCACAACATAACCTTCACTATGTCACCAGGACATATACAGGACACTACCCTCTACAACACTATGTCACCAGGACATATACAGGATACTACCCTCCACAACAAAAGCTTCACTATGTCACCAGGACATATACAGGATACTACCCTCTACAACATAACTTTCACTATGTCACCAGGACATATACAGGATACTACCCTCTAAAACATAACCTTCACTATGTCACCAGGACATATACAGGACACTACCCTCTACAACATAAACTTCACTATGTCACCAGGACATATACAGGATACTTCCCTCCACAACATAATCTTCACTATGTCACCAGGACATATACAGGACACTACCCTATACAACATAACCTTCACTATGTCACCAGGACATATACAGGATACTACCCTCTACAACATAACCTTCACTATGTCACCAGGACATATACAGGATACTACCCTCTACAACATAACCTTCACTATGTCACCAGGACATATACAGGATACTACCATCCACAACATAACCTTCACTATGTCACCAGGACATATACAGGATACTACCCTCTACAACACTATGTCACCAGGACATATACAGGATACTACCCTCCGCAACATAACCTTCACTATGTCTCCAGGACATATACAGGACACTACCCTCTACAACATAACCTTCAATATGTCACCAGGATATATACAGGATACTACCCTCCACAACATAACCTTCACTCTGTCACCAGGACATATACAGGATACTACCATCCACAACATAACCTTCACTATGTCACCAGGACATATACAGGATACTACCCTCTACAACATAACCTTCACTATGTCACCAGGACATATACAGGATACTACCCTCTATAACATAACCTTCACTATGTCACCTGGACATATACAGGATACTACCTTCCACAACATAACCTTCACTATGTCACCAAGACATATACAGGACACTACCCTCCACAACACTATGTCACCAGGACATATACAGGATACTACCCTCTACAACATAACCTTCACTATGTCACCAGGACATATACAGGACACCACCCTCTACAACATAACCTTCACTATGTCACCAGGACATATACAGGATACTACCCTCTACAACATAACTTTCACTATGTCACCAGGACATATACAGAATACTACCCTCTAAAACATAACCTTCACTATGTCACCAGGACATATACAGGATACTACCCTCTACAACACTATGTCACCAGGACATATACAGGATACTACCCTCTACAACATAACTTTCACTATGTCACCAGGACATATACAGGATACTACCCTCTACAACATAACTTTCACTATGTCACCAGGACATATACAGAATACTACCCTCTAAAATATAACCTTCACTATGTCACCAGGACATATACAGGATACTACCCTCTACAACACTATGTCACCAGGACATATACAGGATACTACCCTCTACAACATAACCTTCACTATGTCACCAGGACATATACAGGATACTACCCTCTACAACATAACCTTCACTATGTCACCAGGACATATACAGGATACTACCCTCTACAACATAACCTTCACTATGTCACCAGGACATATACAGGATACTACCCTCTAAAACATAACCTTCACTATGTCACCAGGACATATACAGGATACTACCCTCTACAACACTATGTCACCAGGACATATACAGGATACTACCCTCTACAACATAACCTTCACTATGTCACCAGGACATATACAGGATACTACCCTCTACAACATAACTTTCACTATGTCACCAGGACATATACAGGATACTACCCTCTACAACATAACCTTCACTATGTCACCAGGACATATACAGGATACTACCCTCTACAACATAACTTTCACTATGTCACCAGGACATATACAGGATACTACCCTCTACAACATAACCTTCACTATGTCACCAGAACATATACAGGATACTACCCTCCACAACATAACCTTCACTATGTCACCAGGACATATACAGGATACTACCTTCCACAACATAACCTTCACTATGTCACCAGGACACATACAGGACACTACCCTCTACAACACTATGTCACCAGGACATATACAGGATACTACCCTCTACAACATAACTTTCACTATGTCACCAGGACATATACGGGATACTACCCTCTACAACATAACCTTCACTATGTCACCATGACATATACAGGATACTACCCTCTACAACATAACCTTCACTATGTCACCAGGACATATACAGGATACTACCCTCCACAACATAACCTTCACTATGTCACCAGGACATATACAGGATACTACCCTCTACAACATAACCTTCACTATGTCACCAGGACATATACAGGATACTACCCTCTACAACATAACTTTCACTATGTCACCAGGACATATACAGGATACTACCCTCTACAACATGACCTTCACTATGTCACCAGGACATATACAGGACACTACCCTCTACAACATAACCTTCACTATGTCACCAGGACATATACAAGGATACTACCCTCCACAACATAACATTCACTATGTCACCAGGACATATACAGGACACTACCCTCTACAACACTATGTCACCAGGACATATACAGGATACTACCCTCCACAACATAACCTTCACTATGTCACCAGGACATATACAGGATACTACCCTCTACAACATAACTTTCACTATGTCACCAGGACATATACAGGATACTACCCTCTAAAACATAACCTTCACTATGTCACCAGGACATATACAGGATACTACCCTCTACAACATAAACTTCACTATGTCACCAGGACATATACAGGATACTACCCTCCACAACATAATCTTCACTATGTCACCAGGACATATACAGGACACTACCCTATACAACATAACCTTGACTATGTCACCAGGACATATACAGGATACTACCCTCTACAACATAACCTTCACTATGTCACCTGGACATATACAGGATACTACCCTCTACAACATAACCTTCACTATGTCACCAGGACATATACAGGATACTACCCTCCACAACATAACCTTCACTATGTCACCAGGACATATACAGGATACTACCCTCTACAACATAACCTTCAATATGTCACCAGGATATATACAGGATACTACCCTCCACAACATAATCTTCACTATGTCACCAGGACATATACAGGATACTACCATCCACAACATAACCTTCACTATGTCACCAGGACATATACAGGATACTACCCTCTACAACATAACCTTCACTATGTCACCAGGACATATACAGGATACTACCCTCTATAACATAACCTTCACTATGTCACCTGGACATATACAGGATACTACCTTCCACAACATAACCTTCACTATGTCACCAGGATATATACAGGATATTACCCTCTACAACATAACCTTCACTATGTCACCAGGACATGTACAGGATACTACCCTCCACAACACTATGTCACCAGGACATATACAGGATACTACCCTCTACAACATAACCTTCACTATGTCACCAGGACATATACAGGACACTACCCTCTACAACATAACCTTCACTATGTCACCAGGACATATACAGGATACTACCCTCCACAACACTATGTCACCAGGACATATACAGGATACTACCCTCTACAACATAACCTTCACTATGTCACCAGGACATATACAGGATACTACCCTCTACAACATAACCTTCACTATGTCACCAGGACATATACAGGATACTACCCTCTACAACATAACCTTCACTATGTCACCAGGACATATACAGGACACTACCCTCTACAACATAACCTTCACTATGTCTCCAGGACATATACAGGATACTACCCTCCACAACATAACCTTCACTATGTCACCAGGACATATACAGGATACTACCCTCTACAACATAACTTTCACTATGTCACCAGGACATATTCAGGACACTACCCTCCACAACATAACCTTCACTATGTCACCAGGACATATACAGGATATTACCCTCTACAACATAACCTTCACTATGTCACCAGGATATATACAGGATACTACCCTCTACAACACCATGTCACCAGGACATATACAGGATACTACCCTCTACAACATAACCTTCACTATGTCACCAGAACATACAGGATACTACCCTCCACAACATAACCTTCACTATGTCACCAGGACATATACAGGATACTACCTTCCACAACATAACCTTCACTATGTCACCAGGACACATACAGGACACTACCCTCTACAACATAACTTTCACTATGTCACCAGGACACATACGGGATACTACCCTCTACAACATAACCTTCACTATGTCACCAGGACATATACAGGATACTACCCTCTACAACACTATGTCACCAGGACATATACAGGATACTACCCTCTACAACATAACCTTCACTATGTCACCAGGACATATACAGGACACTACCCTCTACAACATAACCTTCACTATGTCACCAGGACATATACAGGATACTACCCTCCACAACATAACCTTCACTATGTCACCAGGACATATACAGGATACTACCCTCTACAACATAACTTTCACTATGTCACCAGGACATATACAGGATACTACCCTCTACAACATAACCTTCACTGTGTCTCCAGGACATATTCAGGACACTACCCTCCACAACATAACCTTCACTATGTCACCAGGACATATACAGGATATTACCCTCTACAACATAACCTTCACTATGTCACCAGGATATATACAGGATACTACCCTCTACAACATAACTTTCACTATGTCACCAGGACATATACGGGATACTACCCTCTACAACATAACCTTCACTATGTCACCATGACATATACAGGATACTACCCTCTAAAACATAACCTTCACTATGTCACCAGGACATATACAGGATACTACCCTCTACAACACTATGTCACCAGGACATATACAGGATACTACCCTCTACAACATAACCTTCACTATGTCACCAGGACATATTCAGGACACTACCCTCCACAACATAACCTTCACTATGTCACCAGGACATATACGGGATACTACCCTCTACAACATAACCTTCACTATGTCACCAGGACATATACAGGACACTACCCTCCACAACATAACCTTCACTATGTCACCAGGACATATACGGGATACTACCCTCTACAACATAACCTTCACTATGTCACCAGGACATATACAGGATGCTACCCTCCACAACATAACCTTCACTATGTCACCAGGACATATACAGGATACTACCCTCTACAACACTATGTCACCAGGACATATACAGGATACTACCCTCTACAACATAACCTTCACTATGTCACCAGGACATATACAGGACACTACCCTCTACAACACTATGTCACCAGGACATATACAGGATACTACCCTCTACAACATAACCTTCACTATGTCACCAGGACATATACAGGACACTACCCTCTACAACATAACCTTCACTATGTCACCAGGACATATTCAGGACACTACCCTCCACAACATAACCTTCACTATGTCACCAGGACATATACAGGATATTACCCTCTACAACATAACCTTCACTATGTCACCAGGATATATACAGGATACTACCCTCTACAACATAACTTTCACTATGTCACCAGGACATATACGGGATACTACCCTCTACAACATAACCTTCACTATGTCACCATGACATATACAGGATACTACCCTCTAAAACATAACCTTCACTATGTCACCAGGACATATACAGGATACTACCCTCTACAACACTATGTCACCAGGACATATACAGGATACTACCCTCTACAACATAACCTTCACTATGTCACCAGGACATATTCAGGACACTACCCTCCACAACATAACCTTCACTATGTCACCAGGACATATACGGGATACTACCCTCTACAACATAACCTTCACTATGTCACCAGGACATATACAGGATGCTACCCTCCACAACATAACCTTCACTATGTCACCAGGACATATACAGGATACTACCCTCCACAACATTACCTTCACTATGTCACCAGGACATATACAGGATACTACCCTCTACAACACTATGTCACCAGGACATATACAGGATATTACCCTCTACAACATAACCTTCACTATGTCACCAGGACATATACAGGATATTACCCTCCACGACATAACCTTCACTATGTCACCAGGACATATACAACATATACACCTTCGCCCGGACTCTAGAGAACAACACCCTCAACCGCAGCCCCCACACCTCACACAGGAGCATCAGATCAACAGACACCCCGCACAGACCAGCGAGACACTCTCCCAGACCTGCGGGACCCCCCCTCCCTACCCTCCGCCGAGAGGACCTACATCCAAACCACAGCACCACCAGACACATCCACACCCTCACCCCAACCAATTAATATCCCCCCAAAACCAACCATGTTCACAACCCATATAGGCCCCCTCAGATCAGACCTATGCCCCTCCTCCACACCCCATGCACCCCACCCCCGCAAAGAGGGCCTCAACATGGAAGTCACACATACGTCCAGGCCTTGCGCAGGCAAACAGGCCCAACCCCCACTCTTACACTAGCCCAAGCCAATGGAATGTACCAGATGCTCAGCATCTGGGCAAGGGGGATGAGAGGCAAGGGGATGAGAGGAGAGGAGTTTGAAGAGGGGAGGAGAGAAGAAGAGGGGGAGGGGATGAGAGGAGAGAGGGGAGGGGATGAGAGGAGAGAGGTGAGGTGAGGGGATGAGAGGAGAGATGTGATGAGAGGAGAGGAGTCTGAGGAGAGGGGGAGGGGGGTATGAAGAGGGGAGGAGAGAAGAAGAGAGGGGGAGGGGATGAGAGGAGAGAGGGGAGGGGAGGGGATGAGAGGAGAGAGGTGAGGTGAGGGGATGAGAGGAGAGATGTGATGAGAGGAGAGGAGTCTGAAGAGGGGAGAAGAGGGGGAGGGGGGTATGAAGAGGGGAGGAGAGAAGAAGAGAGGGGGAGGGAATGAGAGGAGAGAGGGGAGGGGAGGTGATGAGAGGAGGGGAGGGGTGGGGATTGGCGGGGATGAGAGGAGGGGAGGGGAGGGGAGGTGATGAGGGGTGGGGAGGGGAGGGGAATGAAGAGCTGGAGGAGGGAAACATCAGAAGAGAAAACAACAACAGCTGTTTGGCTTCTGGCAAAAACAGGACCGAACAACAACACAATAACAACAACAACCACTGAATAACAACAAAACATCAACTAATTTAGCCAAGGCACGATGCTTTCTGCTGATAGGTACAGCAGAAAGCATTCATTTGGTATTTGGTATTTTATTAGGATCCCCATTAGCTGTTACAAAAGCAGCAGCTACTCTTCCTGGGATCCACACAGAACACAGAACATGAAACATAATACAGAACATCATTAGACAAGAACAGCCCAAGGACAGAACTACATACCTTTTTAAAGGCACACGTAGCCTACATATCAATGGATACACACAAACTATCTAGATCAAATAGGGGAGAGGCGTTGTGTCCTGAGGTGTTGCTTTATCTGTTTTTTGAAACCAGGTTTGTTGTTTATTTGAGCAATATGAGATAGAAGTTCCATGCAATAGGGGCTCTATATAATACTTTATGTTTTCTTGAATTTGTTCTGGATTTGGGGACTGTGAAAAGACCCCTGGTGGCATGTCTGGTGGGACAAGTGTGTGTGTCAGAGCTAAGAGGTGACGCAGTCAGTCTCTCCTCAACTCTCAGCCAAGAGAGACTGGCAGCATAGTAATAATATCAGCCCTCTGATTACAATGAAGAGCGAGACGTGCCGCTCCGTTCTGGACCAGCTGCCGCTTAACTAGGTCTTTCCTTGCAGCACTGGACCACACGACTGGACAATAATCAAGATTAGACAAAACTAGAGCCTGCAGGACTTGTTTTTTGGAGTGTGGTGTCAAAAAAGCAGAGCATCTCTTTATTACAGACAGACCTTTCCCCATCTTTACAAACATTCAATCTATATGTTTTGACCATGACAGTTTACAATCTAAAGTGACACCAAGTAATTTAGTCTCCTCAACTTGTTCAACAGCCACACCATTCATTACCGGATTCAGCTGAGGTCTGGAATTTAAGGAATGATTTGTACCAAATACAATGCTCTTAGTGTCACACCCTGATCTGTTTCACCTGTCCTTGTGATTGTCTTTACCCCCTCTAGGAGTCGCTGATTTTCCCCAGTGTATTTATCCCTGTGTTTCCTGTCTCTCTGTGCCAGTTCGTCTTGTATGGGTTTCCAAGTCAACCAGCGTTCTCCCGCTTTTTTTATTCTCCTTTTTCTAGTCCCCCCGGTTTTGACCCTTTCCTGTTCTGGACTCTGTACCCGCCTACCTGACCATTCTGCCTGCATTGACCACGAGCCTGTCTGCCACTCTGTACCTCCTGGACTCTGATCTGGTTTTGACCTTTTGCCTGTCCACGACCATTCTCTTACCTAACCCTTTTGGATTAATAAACATTGCAAGACTCCAAACATCTGCCTCCTGTGTCTGCATCTGGGTCTCGCCTTGTGTCATGATACTTAGTTTTAGAGATGTTCAGGACCAGTTTATTACTGGCCATCCATTCCAAAACAGACTGCAACTTTTTGTTAAACTCCCAAACCCGCATGCGGGAGCATAATCATCGCCTGAAACTAATTAGCATAACGCAACGGACATAAATATCCCTAGAAAATATTCCTATTCAGGAAAATCACAAATGAAATATATTGAGACACAGCTTAGCCTTTTGTTAATCACCCTGTCATCTCAGATTTTCAAAATAGGCTTTACAGCCAAAGCTAGACAAGCATTTGTGTAAGTTTATCGATAGCCTAGCATAGCATTATGCCTTGCTAGCAGCAGGCAACCTTGTCACAAATCAGAAAAGCAATCAAATTAAATCGTTTACCTTTGATGAACTTCAGATGTTTTCACTCACGAGACTCCCAGGTAGATAGCCAAAGAAATTGCAGTCACGAAAACGGCGAAAATATTCCAAATTAGCTCCATAATATCGACAGAAACATGGCAAACATTGTTTATAATCCATCCTCAAGGTGTTTTTCTAATATCTACTCGATAATATATCCGTCGGGACAATTAGTTTTTCAGTAGGACAGATTGGAGTAATGGCTACCTCTGTATTTTACGCGAGAATCTCTCTCGGCCACCATGTGATCACTTATGCAATGTGGCCGCCTACGGCTACTCTTCAACATAAATGCGTAAAACTATGTCACAATGCTGTAGACACCTTGGGGAATGCGTAGAAAGCGTAAGCTCGTTGATGGCACATTCACAGCTCAATAGGGACTCATTGGAACGCAGCGCTTTCATAACCTGGGGCACTTCCGGATTGGACTTTTCTCAGGCTTTCGCCTGCAACATCAGTTCTGTTATACTCACAGACAATATCTTTACAGTTTTGGAAACGTTAGAGTATTTTCTATCCAAAGCTGTCAATTAAATGCATATTCTAGCATCTTGTCCTGACAAAACATCCCGTTTAAAACTGGACGTTTTTTTTCTCCAAAATGAAAATACTGCCCCCTAGTACCAACAGGTTGGGTTTCAGTGACTTCATTAGCTCGATATCTCTGAATCCACAATACGGCAGAGGTTGAAAAGCCATAACACAAGTTTTTCTCAACAACAGGTTATGGTCAATAATATCAAAGGTTCCACTGAAATCTAACAGTACAACTCCCACAATCTTCTTATTATCAATATATTTCAATCAAGCATCAGTCATTTGTGTCAGTGCAGTACATCTCTATAAGCATGCTGACTGTCTGTTGTTATTAACTTGTTTACAGAGAAATTATTACGTTTCAGGTAAGACCCAAGTGCAGACTGTGTTGAAGTAACAATGTTTATTACAAGACAAACTTCCAGACAAACTAGACACCTTCTGTGCCCGCATTGAGGATAATACAGTGCCACCGTCTCGGATCACTAACAAGAACTAAGACTTGGGAAAAGCAGGAGATGAGAAACAAAACACTGGTTGACTTGACAAACAAGACGAACTGGCAACAGACAAACAGAAAACACAGGTATAAGTACCCAGGGGAAGATGGGAGACACCTGGAGGGGGTGGAGACAAGCACAAGAACAGGTGAAACAGATCAGAAATAGCATTGTATTTGGTCAAACACAATTTCTTTCACCAGCTTGCTAAGAGCTGTCAGCAAGCTGATAGGTCTGCTGTTAGAACAAGTAAAGGACGCTTTACCACTCTTGGGTAGCGGAATGACTTTGGCTTCCCTCCAGGCCTGAGGACAAAGACTTTCCTCTAGGCTCCGATTAAAGACATGACAGACAGGAGTGGCTATAGAGTCAGTAGGAGTGGCTATAGAGTCACCTACCATCCTCAGTAGGAGTGGCTATAGAGTCAGTAGGAGTGGCTATAGAGTCAGCTACCATCCTCAGTAGGAGTGGCTATAGAGTCAGCTACCATCCTCAGTAGGAGTGGCTATAGAGTCAGCTACCATCCTCAGTAGGAGTGGCTATAGAGTCAGCTACCATCCTCAGTAGGAGTGGCTATAGAGTCAGCTACCATCCTCAGTAGGAGTGGCTATAGAGTCAGTAGGAGTGGCTATAGAGTCAGCTACCATCCTCAGTAGGAGTGGCTATAGAGTCAGCTACCATCCTCAGTAGGAGTGGCTATAGAGACAGCTACCATCCTCAGTAGGAGTGGCTATAGAGTCAGCTACCATCCTCAGTAGGAGTGGCTATAGAGTCAGCTACCATCCTCAGTAGGAGTGGCTATAGAGTCAGCTACCATCCTCAGTAGGAGTGGCTATAGAGTCAGCTACCATCCTCAGTAGGAGTGGCTATAGAGTCAGCTACTATCCTCAGTAGGAGTGGCTATAGAGTCAGCTACCATCCTCAGTAGGAGTGGCTATAGAGTCAGCTACCATCCTCAGTAGGAGTGGCTATAGAGTCAGCTACCATCCTCAGTAGGAGTGGCTATAGAGTCAGCTACCATCCTCAGTAGGAGTGGCTATAGAGTCAGCTACCATCCTCAGTAGGAGTGGCTATAGAGTCAGCTACTATCCTCAGTAGGAGTGGCTATAGAGTCAGCTACCATCCTCAGTAGGAGTGGCTATAGAGTCAGCTACCATCCTCAGTAGGAGTGGCTATAGAGTCAGCTACCATCCTCAGTAGGAGTGGCTATAGAGTCAGTAGGAGTGGCTATAGAGTCAGCTACCATCCTCAGTAGGAGTGGCTATAGAGTCAGCTACCATCCTCAGTAGGAGTGGCTGTAGAGTCAGCTACCATCCTCAGTAGGAGTGGCTATAGAGTCAGCTACCATCCTCAGTAGGAGTGGCTATAGAGTCAGCTACCATCCTCAGTAGGAGTGGCTATAGAGTCAGCTACCATCCTCAGTAGGAGTGGCTATAGAGACAGCTACCATCCTCAGTAGGAGTGGCTATAGAGTCAGCTACCATCCTCAGTAGGAGTGGCTATAGAGTCAGCTACCATCCTCAGTAGGAGTGGCTATAGAGTCAGCTACCATCCTCAGTAGGAGTGGCTATAGAGTCAGCTACCATCCTCAGTAGGAGTGGCTATAGAGTCAGCTACCATCCTCAGTAGGAGTGGCTATAGAGTCAGCTACCATCCTCAGTAGGAGTGGCTATAGAGTCAGCTACCATCCTCAGTAGGAGTGGCTATAGAGTCAGCTACCATCCTCAATAGGAGTGGCTATAGAGTCAGCTACCATCCTCAGTAGGAGTGGCTATAGAGTCAGCTACCATCCTCAGTAGGAGTGGCTATAGAGTCAGCTACCATCCTCAGTAGGAGTGGCTATAGAGTCAGTAGGAGTGGCTATAGAGTCAGCTACCATCCTCAGTAGGAGTGGCTATAGAGTCAGCTACCATCCTCAGTAGGAGTGGCTATAGAGACAGCTACCATCCTCAGTAGGAGTGGCTATAGAGTCAGCTACCATCCTCAGTAGGAGTGGCTATAGAGTCAGCTACCATCCTCAGTAGGAGTGGCTATAGAGTCAGCTACCATCCTCAGTAGGAGTGGCTATAGAGTCAGCTACCATCCTCAGTAGGAGTGGCTATAGAGTCAGCTACTATCCTCAGTAGGAGTGGCTATAGAGTCAGCTACCATCCTCAGTAGGAGTGGCTATAGAGTCAGCTACCATCCTCAGTAGGAGTGGCTATAGAGTCAGCTACCATCCTCAGTAGGAGTGGCTATAGAGTCAGCTACCATCCTCAGTAGGAGTGGCTATAGAGTCAGCTACCATCCTCAGTAGGAGTGGCTATAGAGTCAGCTACTATCCTCAGTAGGAGTGGCTATAGAGTCAGCTACCATCCTCAGTAGGAGTGGCTATAGAGTCAGCTACCATCCTCAGTAGGAGTGGCTATAGAGTCAGCTACCATCCTCAGTAGGAGTGGCTATAGAGTCAGCTACCATCCTCAGTAGGAGTGGCTATAGAGTCAGCTACCATCCTCAGTAGGAGTGGCTATAGAGTCAGCTACCATCCTCAATAGGAGTGGCTATAGAGTCAGCTACCATCCTCAGTAGGAGTGGCTATAGAGTCAGCTACCATCCTCAGTAGGAGTGGCTATAGAGTCAGCTACCATCCTCAGTAGGAGTGGCTATAGAGTCAGTAGGAGTGGCTATAGAGTCAGCTACCATCCTCAGTAGGAGTGGCTATAGAGTCAGCTACCATCCTCAGTAGGAGTGGCTATAGAGACAGCTACCATCCTCAGTAGGAGTGGCTATAGAGTCAGCTACCATCCTCAGTAGGAGTGGCTATAGAGTCAGCTACCATCCTCAGTAGGAGTGGCTATAGAGTCAGCTACCATCCTCAGTAGGAGTGGCTATAGAGTCAGCTACCATCCTCAGTAGGAGTGGCTATAGAGTCAGCTACTATCCTCAGTAGGAGTGGCTATAGAGTCAGCTACCATCCTCAGTAGGAGTGGCTATAGAGTCAGCTACCATCCTCAGTAGGAGTGGCTATAGAGTCAGCTACCATCCTCAGTAGGAGTGGCTATAGAGTCAGCTACTATCCTCAGTAGGAGTGGCTATAGAGTCAGCTACCATCCTCAGTAGGAGTGGCTATAGAGTCAGCTACCATCCTCAGTAGGAGTGGCTATAGAGTCAGCTACCATCCTCAGTAGGAGTGGCTATAGAGTCAGTAGGAGTGGCTATAGAGTCAGCTACCATCCTCAGTAGGAGTGGCTATAGAGTCAGCTACCATCCTCAGTAGGAGTGGCTGTAGAGTCAGCTACCATCCTCAGTAGGAGTGGCTATAGAGTCAGCTACCATCCTCAGTAGGAGTGGCTATAGAGTCAGCTACCATCCTCAGTAGGAGTGGCTATAGAGTCAGCTACCATCCTCAGTAGGAGTGGCTATAGAGTCAGCTACCATGCTCAGTAGCTTTCCATCTAAGTTGTCAATGCCAGGAGGTTTGTCATTATTGATCTATAACAATCATTTCCCCACCTCTCCCACACTAACTTTACACAATTCAAACTTGCAATGCTTTTCTTTCATTATTAGTTATTTTATACATGAATACAATTACTCAGTGTTCGTTGTTGGCACTTTGCCAATGAAATAAACATTAAAATAATTGGCGACATTAAATGGTTTTGTGATGAATAAGCCATCTGATTGGTTGAAAGATGGAGTTGAATTTGTCTTTCTGTCCATAATTGCATTTAAAGTACTTTTTTTCCATCATTCTTTATATCATTGATCTTGGCTTCATTATACAGTTTCTTCTTCTTCTTCTTTTTTGTTTAGTCACATCACTTCTCAGTTTGCAGTAAGTCAGCCAGTCAGATGTGCAGCCAGACTTATTAGCCACTCCTTCTGCCCCCTAAACTGGGATATGCTTAACAACCCGGCAGTCCTACAATCTAAGCTAGATGCCCTCAATCTCACACAAATCATCAAGGAACCCACCAGGTACAACCCTAAATCTGTAAACAAGGGCACCCTCATAGACGTCATCCTGATCAACTGGCCCTCCAAATACACCTCCGCTGTCTTCAACCAGGATCTCAGCGATCACTGCCTCATTGCCTGTATCCGCTACGGAGCCGCAGTCAAACGACCACCCCTCATCACCGTCAAACGCTCCCTAAAACACTTCTGTGAGCAGGCCTTTCTAATCGACCTGGCCCGGGTATCCTGGAAAGACATTGACCTCATCCCGTCAGTTGAGGATGCCTGGTCATTCTTTAAAAGTAACTTCCTCACCATTTTAGATAAGCATGCTCCGTTCAAAAAAATGCAGAACTAAGAACAGATATAGCCCTTGGTTCACTCCAGACCTGACTGCCCTCGACCAGCACAAAAACATCCTGTGCCGGACTGCAATAGCATCGAATAGTCCCCGCGATATGCAACTGTTCAGGGAAGTCAGGAACCAATACACGCAGTCAGTCAGGAAAGCTAAGGCCAGCTTCTTCAGGCAGAAATTTGCATCCTGTAGCTCCAACTCCAAAACGTCTGGGACACTGTGAAGTCCATGGAGAACAAGAGCACCTCCTCCCAGCTGCCCACTGCACTGAGGCTAGGTAACACGGTCACCACCGATAAATCCATGATTATCGAAAACTTCAACAAGCATTTCTCAACGGCTGGCCATGCCTTCCGCCTGGCTACTCCAACCTCGGCCAACAGCTCCGCCCCCTCCCCCGCAGCTACTCGCCCAAGCCTCTCCAGGTTCTCCTTTACCCAAATCCAGATAGCAGATGTTCTGAAAGAGCTGCAAAACCTGGACCCGTACAAATCAGCTGGGCTTGACAATCTGGACCCTCTATTTCTGAAACATTGTCGCAACCCCTATTACCAGCCTGTTCAACCTCTCTTTCATATCGTCTGAGATCCCCAAGGATTGGAAAGCTGCCGCTGTCATCCCCCTCTTCAGAGGGGGAGACACCCTGGACCCAAACTGTTACAGACCTATATCCATCCTGCCCTGCCTATCTAAGGTCTTCGAAAGCCAAGTCAACAAACAGGTCACTGACCATCTCGAATCCCACCGTACCTTCTCCGCTGTGCAATCTGGTTTCCGAGCCGGTCACGGGTGCACCTCAGCCACGCTCAAGGTACTAAACGATATCATAACCGCCATCGATAAAAGACAGTACTGTGCAGCCGTCTTCATCGACCTTGCCAAGGCTTTCGACTCTGTCAATCACCATATTCTTATCGGCAGACTCAGTAGCCTCGGTTTTTCTGATGACTGCCTTGCCTGGTTCACCAACTACTTTGCAGACAGAGTTCAATGTGTCAAATCGGAGGGCATGCTGTCCGGTCTTCTGGCAGTCTCTATGGGGGTGCCACAGGGTTCAATTCTCGGGCCGACTCTTTTCTCTGTATATATCAATGATGTTGCTCTTGCTGCGGGCGATTCCCTGATCCACCTCTACGCAGACGACACCATTCTATATACTTCCGGCCCGTCCTTGGACACTGTGCTATCTAACCTCCAAATGAGCTTCAATGCCATTCAACACTCCTTCCGTGGCCTCCAACTGCTCTTAAACGCTAGTAAAACCAAATGCATGCTTTTCAACCGTTCGCTGCCTGCACCCGCACGCCTGACTAGCATCACCACCCTGGATGGTTCCGACCTTGAATATGTGGACATCTATAAGTACCTAGGTGTCTGGCTAGACTGTAAACTCTCCTTCCAGACTCATATCAAACATCTCCAATCGAAAATCAAATCTAGAGTCGGCTTCCTATTCCGCAACAAAGCCTCCTTCACTCACGCCGCCAAACTTACCCTAGTAAAACTGACTATCCTACCGGTCCTCGACTTCGGCGATGTCATCTACAAAATTGCTTCCAACACTCTACTCAGCAAACTGGATGCAGTTTATCACAGTGCCATCCGTTTTGTCACTAAAGCACCTTATACCACCCACCACTGCGACCTGTATGCTCTAGTCGGCTGGCCCTCGCTACATATTCGTCGCCAGACCCACTGGCTCCAGGTCATCTACAAGTCCATGCTAGGTAAAGCTCCGCCTTATCTCAGGTCACTGGTCACGATGGCAACACCCACCCGTAGCACGCGCTCCAGCAGGTGTATCTCACTGATCATCCCTAAAGCCAACACCTCATTTGGCCGCCTTTCGTTCCAGTTCTCTGCTGCCTGTGACTGGAACAAATTGCAAAAATCGCTGAAGTTGGAGACTTTTATCTCCCTCACCAACTTCAAACATCTGCTATCTGAGCAGCTAACCGATCGCTGCAGCTGTACATAGTCTATTGGTAATAGCCCACCCATTTTTACCTACCTCATCCCCATACTGTTTTTATTTATTTACTTTTCTGCTCTTTTGCACACCAATATCTGTACATGACCACCTGTACATGACCATCTGATCATTTATCACTCCAGTGTTAATCTGCAAAATTGTAATTATTTGCCTACCTCCTCATGCCTTTTGCACACATTGTATATAGACTCCCTTTTTTTCTACTGTGTTATTGACTTGTTAATTGTTTACTCCATGTGTAACTCTGTGTTGTCTGTTCACACTGCTATGCTTTATCTTGGCCAGGTCGCAGTTGCAAATGAGAACTTGTTCTCAACTAGCCTACCTGGTTAAATAAAGGTGAAAAAAAATAAAAATATAATCTTTCAACCATACAGTTTTTCAATTCCTCCTCAATCCATGGAGCCTTAACAGTTCTAACAGTCAGTTTCTTAACAGGTTCATGTTTATCAATAATTGGAAGAAGCAATTTCATAAATTCCTCAAGTGCAGTGTCTGGATGCTGCTTATTAATCACATCAGACCAACTAATATATTTAACATCCACATAAGAGTCACAGCAATGTCTTTTGTATGATCTCCTATACACTATTTAAGGCCCAGCTGTTGGAACTTTGTCTTTCCTGGATCTAGCCACTCTATTGTGATCACTGCATCCAATGGGTACGGATACAGCTTTAGAACAGAGTTCTACAGTATTAGTAAAGATGTGATCGATACATGTGGATGATTTTGTTCCTGTAGTGTTTGTAAACACCCTGGTAGGTTGATTAATAACCTGAACCAGATTACTGGTTACAGTGAGAAGCTTCCTCTTGAGTGGGTTGATTAATAACCTGAACCATATTACAGGCACTGGTTACAGTGAGAAGCTTCCTCTTGAGTGGACAGCTTGATGAAAACCAGTCAATATTCAGGTCCCTGAGAAAGTAGACCTCTCTGTTTACATCACATACACTATCAAGCATTTCACACATTATTTAGATACTGACTGTTAGCTCTTGGTGACCTGTAGTAACACCCCGAAAGAAAAGGCTTTACATGTTATTCTATTAATGTATTTAAACATAGGTTAATAATGCCCGTGATTGCAGTTAAGAATTCGATGCTTATTTTCCCACGTTGATAAAAGCTGTAAACGGTGCTTCCTGTATAATTCAGAACAGATTTGGTTTGATGGTTTGATGAAGCAGTGAATATAACTAACTTAGGGAGGAGGCTTCTGATGTTAACACGCATGAAACCAGGGCTTTTACCAGGGCTTTTACCAAGGCTTTTACCAGGGCTTTTACCAAGGCTTTTACCAGGGCTTTTACCAAGGCTTTTACCAAAGCTTTTACCAGGGCTTTTACCAGGGCTTTTACCAAGGCTTTTACCAGGGCTTTTTCCAAGGCTTTTACCAGAGCATGAAACCAAGGCTTTTACCAGGGCTTTTACCAAGGCTTTTACCAGGGCATGAAACCAAGGCTTTTACCACGGCTTTTACCAGGGCTTTTACCAATGCTTTTACCAAGGCATGAAACCAAGGCTTTTACCAGGGCTTTTACCAAGGCTTTTACCAGGGCTTTTACCAAGGCTTTTACCAAGGCTTTTACCAATGTTTTTACCAAGGCATGAAACCAAGGCTTTTACCAAGGCTTTTACCCGGGCATGAAACCAAGGCTTTTACCAGGGCTTTTACCAAGGCATGAAACCAAGGCTTTTACCTGGGCTTTTACCAAGGCTTTTACCAGGGCTTTTACCAGGACTTTTACCAAGGCTTTTACCAGAGCTTTAACCAAGGCTTTTTACCAGGGCTTTTACCAGGGCTTTTACCAAGGCTTTTACCAGGGCTTTTACCGGGGCTTTTACCAAGGCTTTTACCAAGGCTTTTATCAGGGCTTTTACCAGGGCTTTTACCAAGGCTTTTACGGTTACACTTAATACATAAATACCACTTGAAACTTGACGATGAGTTGATCATTTGAATCATCTGTGCAGTGCTGAGGCAAAAACAAAAAATTTACACCCCTTTGAGTCTCCACAACCAGGACTGAGAATTACTGCTCTTTACTGGGACCTCTTCAACTGCAGACAGGCTGTTAACCTGTTCTAGGGTGGAGTGGACAGACTGAATGTTCCTCATTTAGAGATCTGTTAACCTGTTCTAGGGTGAAGGGGACAGACTGCATGTTCCTCATTTTCACATCAGTTTCAAATTTAGTCAAATGATCAAATCATTAATTGTTGTGATATATTTATATATATATATATAGTTTAGACATTTTCCATCAATGTTAAAACAAATCAGTACTTTATTCAGAATACTTAAAAACATGAAACAATAGTTCAATATTTACACAATTCAAATCTGACCATGAAAAATATATGCTGATTATATGAACCTACAGTATGGTAACACAATGGCTGGTGTGTTTACGGACATAATCTCTCCCTATCCCAGTCTGCTGTCCCCACTTTCTTCAAGATGTCCACCATTTTTCTTGTACCCAAGGAAGCAAAGGTAACCTCCTCCCTGTAGGCCGTCTCGTCATTGTTGGTGATCAAGCCTACCACTGTTGTGTCATCTGCAAACTTGATGATTGAGTTGGAGGCATGCATAGCCACGCAGTCGTGGGTGAACAGGGAGTACAGGAGGGGGCTGAGAACGCACCCTTGTGGGGCCCCAGTGTTGAGGATCATCAAAGTGGAGATGATGTTTAATAATGTTTACATATTTTTCCTTTACTCATCTCATATGTATATACTGTATTCTATCCTACTGTATTTAGTCAATGCTTTACTTATCTCATATGTATATACTGTATTCTATCCTACTGTATTTACTAACTAGTCACTTTAATAATGTTTACATACTGCTTTACTCATCTCATATGTATATGCTGTATTCTATCCTACTGTATTTAGTCAATGCCACTCTGACATTGCTCATCCTAATATTAATATATTCCTTAATTGCATTCTTCTACTTTTAGATTGTGTGTAATGTTGTGAATTGTTAGATATTACTACATACTTGGAGCCAGACACACAAGCATTTTACTATACCCACAATAACATCTACTAAACATGTGTATATGACCAATAACATCTGCTAAACATGTGTATATGACAAATACAATCTGATTTGACTTACAGCAATCAAAATACAACAATCACAATTGAATTTGCTTGTTAAACATGGTATTAAACATGGTATTAAACATGGTATTAAATGTGGTATTAAACGTAGTATTAAACATGGTATTAAATGTGGTATTAAACATGGTATTAAATATGGTATTAAACATGGTATTACACGTGGTATTAAACATGGTATTAAACATGGTATTAAACCTAGTATTAAACATGGTATTAAACATGGTATTAAACATGGTATTAAAGGGATATGATATAAACACCTCAAATAGTCTTGAGGAATGCAATCGTTATCTGCAAATGGATAATATGAATGGAAAATAGATCCAGTGAAAGGCTCCAGTTATCATGAAGTAAAGAATACTACAATATCTAGTATGAAAGTGTAATACCCTGACAACATCGCGTGCACGAGCGTTGCAAAATAAATTTCGAAATCTATGTTATTCAATTATTGCACCCACACTGCTCACGTGCGCCAACGATCGTCTGCGTTGCCGAGGGCTAAAATAGAATCAGTTCTATTCCTGACGCAGATCATGCTGCAAGTCCTGCCTCTCCCATCTCCTCATTGGTTTATAGAAGCAGGTACTCACGTACCATCTCCTCATTGGTTATACCCACATGGGTGATTGAAATAGGAAATGTGTTGCCGGTCGTCATGGTAATACTATGAAAGTTTAGATGCCAATCACCATATAAGTTCAAAGATGAAAAAGCCTTGAAGGAGGAGAGGTGACTAGAAACGATTTGGTTTAACATTTTACGTGTGGATTAATTGTCAGAGTAGAGGACCTTGTGCATTTAAGGTAAAATAACAACTCAATGTCCCAGGACAAATTAGCTAGCAACAGCAATCTAGCTAAATTAGACAAATGACCTAGCAAGTGCAAGCTAGCTAGCTACATTTCCATAAATGTTTAATGCTTATCGACCTGTCCCCAAATTAATGATTGTTTTGATATTTTAACCTGCGTGTCATGATCGCGTTTGGTGAAGTGGGACAAAACAAATGTATGCATGTCTGGTTTGGGTTCAGTGTAAGGCTCCAGGTATCATGAAGTAAAGAATACTACAATGTCTAGTATGAAAGTGTAAGGCTCCAGGTAACATGAAGTAAAGAATACTACAATATCTAGTATGAAAGTGATGTCTAGTACAGTGACTCCTCCCCCTGGACTGTGATGTCCGTCTGCTACTCCTGTACAGACTACTGCTATGGTTGGTGTTGTTTACAGTGTTGTTATTTAAAGTGAGAACTCCTCCCCACTGGACTGTGATGTCAGTCTGCTGCTCCTGTACAGAACACTGCTGTTGTTGTTGTTATTGACAACGGTAACACCATGACAACAACCCTTCAACATTCTCTTCAAGTGGTTCCTGAACTTGATCCCAACGAACACGTAGAACAAAGGGTTGAGACAGCAGTAGGAGAACGCCAGCAGCCTGGTAACATAGAAGGAGTAGTCCAACGTGGTGCTGGTGCCACACTCGTCCCATAGTGTTGTGGATGAATCAGCACCGCCACCATCTCGACTCTTATACACCAGCGTCCTGAGGAAGATGACCACGTTGTATGGCGCCCAGCCCACAAAGAAAACCAGGACCAGGCCGAAGACCAGCCTGGCGGTCCTCTGGCTCCTCCTGTCTCCTCCGTTCCTCTGGCGTCTAACCCTAACCCTGGGTCTCAGGAGGCGGACTAGAATCTGACTGTAACAGACACACACCACTAATAATGTCACTATGAACAGGATGTTCTGCTGGTAGACACCCCACAGCCTCCAGCTGACATCTGCAACCTCACAGTACCGCTGTTCACCACTAGGGGCGTTAGAGTCACGAGGCCCATCAGGGTTGTTAGGGGGGTCTTTAAGGTCAGTAGAATCAGTGATGATGAACTTGGTAAAGATGAGAGCTGGCATAGCAGCTAACAGACTGACGGTCCAGACGACCAATGATACGACAGCGCTCCAGGTGCCCTGAGAGTGCGAGGGGCCTGACACCAGGTAAGACAGGGGGTGGAGCACGGCCAGGTAACGATGCAGTGTCATTAGGATGAGGAAGATGCCACTGCTGTAGTAGCCAGCATAGAACAGGAAGCTAACCGCCTTACACGTGAGGTCACCGTAGCTCCAGCCAATCAGGTGATAGGAGACCCAGAAGGGGAGGCCGCAGGTGAACACCAGGTCAGACAACGCCAGGTTCATCATGAACGCATTTGTCAGTGACCGAAGATGCTCGTACCTGGGAGAGAAGCACAACACTGTTTTAAACACAACACTGTTTTAAACACCCTGAAACCCTGACGAAGACTACAGTAGTAGTCCTACCCTGTAACCCTGATGAAGACTACAGTAGTAGTCCTACCCTGTAACCCTGATGAAGACTACAGTAATAGTCCTAACTTGTAACCCTGATGAAGACTACAGTAATAGTCCTACCCTGTAACCCTGATGAAGACTACAGTAATAGTCCTACCCTATAACCCTGATGAAGACTACAGTAGTAGGTCTACCCTGTAACCCTGATGAAGACTACAGTAATAGTCCTACCCTGTAACCCTGAAGAAGACTACAGTAAGGGTCCTAACTTGTAACCCTGATGAAGACTACAGTAATAGTCCTAACTTGTAACCCTGATGAAGACTACAGTAATAGTCCTAACTTGTAACCCTGATGAAGACTACAGTAATAGTCCTAACTTGTAACCCTGATGAAGACTACAGTAAGAGTCCTACCCTGTAACACTGATGAAGACTACAGTAAGAGTTATGGTTTAAACTAGGCTCTCCAACCCTTTTCCAAGAGAGATACCCTTCTGTAGGTTTTCACTCCTACCCTGTTACTGGAGAGACACCATCCTAGAGGTTTTAACTCCAACCCTGTTCCTGGAGAGTTACCCTCCTGTAGGTTTTAACTCCAACCCTGTTCCTGGAGAGATACCCTCCTGTAGGTTTTAACTCCAACCCTGTTCCTGGAGAGATACCCTCCTGTAGGTTTTAACTCCAACCCTGTTCCTGGAGAGATACCCTCCTGTAGGTTTTAACTTCAACCCTGTTCCTGGAGAGAGACCCTCCTGTAGGATTGAACTCCAACCCTGTTCCTGGAGAGAGACCCTGCTGTAGGTTTTAACTCCAACCCTGTTCCTGGAGAGAGACCCTCCTGTAGGTTTTCGCTCCAACCCTATTCCTGGAGAGATACTCTCCTGTAGGTTTTCGCTCCAACCCCAGTTGTAACTAACCTGGTTCAGTTTTCAACCAACTAATTATAAGAATCGGGTGTGCTAGATTAGGATTGGAGTGAAAACCTACAGGATGGTAGTTCTCCAGGAACTGGGTTAGGGCGCCCTGAACTAGGCTATTAGGCAGTGAGGAAGACCCCACTCCTTCAGATAACACAGACCACTGAGGAAGACTCCACTCCTTCAGATAACACAGACCACTGAGGAAGACCCCAGTCCTTCAGGTAACACAGACCACTGAGGAAGACCCCACTCCTTCAGATAACACAAACCACTGAGGAAGACCCCACTCCTTCAGATTAGCACAATACTTCCTCCATCCTGTCACTAGTTACCTCGCTCTCTCAAAACAAGATGCATGACAAGAGCAGCAAGCCAAGTTAAAATGAGGAAAATATTCATGATCTATTTCTCATCATCAGACTGTCCTACCTGGCCAGAATCACCAGCACCAGCAGGTTACCCACAAGGCTTAGCACAATGACCACGGAGAGGACGATGGGTGTGACGAGGGCTCCGAACCTGACCACGTCTGTCTTGGAGCAGCGTTCATCCCCGTACTCTATGTCATAGTCGGCGCTGCCGTATAAATCAGTGGTGACAGTGGTTCCATTGCCGTAGTTGGGAGTAGTAGGTCTCAATCCTTCCTCTACAGTGCTATACAGGTTCCCTGTAGGAAACCTCTGAGATTGAAAAAGTCTTAATGAGTGAGATTCCTATAAGGGGAAAAAGGTTAAACTATACCCAGTAACAATGACATCCTGAAATACTAATAAATATACCATTATATTTGACCTACAATGGTATCAGTTCCTTTTTTACTAGCTCCTAGTCTGAGTCACTCAATCTGGGTTACTAAACAATACATCTCCATGAGCGACACAATCATATCTGTGATAAAGTGTTACAAGCTGAAGTGAACGGTAATCATGTTCAAATATACTGAACAAAAATAGAAACGCATCCCGCAACAATTTCAAAGATTTTACTGAGTTACAGTTCATATCAGGGGCATAACTTTTACTGGGGATGGGGGGTCAAGTCCCACGTTCTGAAATGGCATTTTTGTCCCCCCCAGTTTTATCATTGCAATGTGATACAAAAGGTGGCAACGGTGTGCTTTAGGACCATGTGGACACCTCCTTACCGGTAGAGTAGGCTGTTTTGAGTGTTCAGCCGGCTGAGTTAGAATCAAACACCACAGAGCGGGCTGACAGGCTGTGTGAAGGCAAAGCTTCTGGAAGGCTGGCTGGACCAGCATGGGAGAGTTGAGCATAGTTCAATGTGTATGTGTTGCGCTCTGTCACCGAGTTGTAAAAGCAAGCAGAGCAGAAACTGGCTACTCTTTATTTGACTGATGTAGCTGGCAAGGTAACTGCTGTTTAACTTAACAGGAAAAAAAACTAGTGTTTATTCGCAGTGCTGAGCTACTATTGTAACTGACATGTACAGTAACGTAAGCTAATGTTTCATCCCATCTCGACTGAGGTGAATGAATAAGCTATGCTAGCTAGTAATAGCTACCACAGCCATGTCAGTGCTAGCCTCTTGTTATCTATCAGAAAGGAATAACTTATATCGCTGTTGTTTGTATGAAAATTATTTCTATCCTTTGTTTGTCCCGTTTTAGAAGTAAAATAACTTTGCAAGCTCCAGTTGATATATCGTTCGAAAAAGAGCTGGCCAAAAGTTGGCTAACCAAACTAGACCTGAATCAAACTAGACCTGAATCAAACTAGACCTGAATCACACTAGACCTGAATCACACTAGACCTGAATTAAACTAGACCTGAATTAAACTAACCTGAATCAAACTACACCTGAATCAAACACGCCTGAATTACACTAGACCTGAATCACACTAGACCTGAATCAAACTACACCTGAATCAAACATGAAACCATCAGCAAAACGATTGAAGATTAAAATTCTGACGTTTCTTTAGTGCAATATGAGTCTTATTATTCATTATGTCAATGTAACGTTATTGATCTGTCAGTTTCTCTAACCCCTCTAAACCCCTCTAACGTTACAGTCTTAACTGTCATGGTGCACAGTAGAGGTCTGGGCAGGGACCGATTTCTTCATCCCGCTACCGCCTGCACCCACCGGCTTTCTGTCCGAAGTCCCACCCACTACCTCAAGGACTGGTCCAACCCAACCACAGTCCTACCCACTACCTCAAGGACTGGTCCAACACAACCACAGTCCTACCCACTACCTCAAGGACTGGTCCAACCCAACCACAGTCCTACCCACCACCACAAGGACTAGTCCAACCACAGTCCTACCCACTACCTCAAGGACTGGTCCAACCCAACCACAGTCCTACCCACTACCTCAAGGACTGGTCCAACCCAACCACAGTCCTACCCACTACCTCAAGGACTGGTCCAACCCAACCACAGTCCTACCCACTACCTCAAGGACTGGTCCAACCCAACCACAGTCCTACCCACCACCACAAGGACTGGTCCAACCACAGTCCTACCCACTACCTCAAGGACTGGTCCAACCCAACCACAGTCCTACCCACTACCTCAAGGACTGGTCCAACCACTGTCCTACCCACTACCACAAGGACTGGTTCCTACCGCAGTCCTACCCACTACCACAAGGACTGGTCCACCCACAGTCCTACGCACTACCTCAAGGACTAGTCCAACCCAACCGCAGTCCTACCCACTACCACAAGGACTGGTCCAACCACAGTCCTACCCACTACCTCAAGAACTGGTCCAACCACAGTCCTACCCACTACCTCAAGGACTGGTCTAACCACAGTCCTACCCACTACCTCAAGGACTGGTCCAACCGCAGTCCTACCCACTACATCAAGGACTGGTCCAACCACAGTCCTACCCATGACCTCAAGGACTGGTCCAACCCAGCCGCAGTCCTACCCACTACCACAAGGACTGGTCCAACCCAACCACAGTCCTACCCACTACCTCAAGGACTGGTCCAACCACAGTCCTACCCACTACCACAAGGACTGGTCCAACCACAGTCCTATCCACTACCTCAAGGACTGGTCCAACCACAGTACTACGCACTACCTCAAGGACTAGTCCAACCCAACCGCAGTCCTACCCACTACCTCAAGGACTGGTCCAACCCAACCGCAGTCCTACCCACTACCTCAAGGACTGGTCCAACCCAACCACAGTCCTACCCACTACCTCAAGGACTGGTCCAACCGCAGTCCTACCCACTACCTCAAGGACTGGTCCAACCCAACCGCAGTCCTACCCACTACCTCAAGGACTGGTCCAACCACAGTCCTACCCACTACCATAAGGACTGGTCCAACCACAGTCCTACCCACTACCTCAAGGACTGGTCCAACCCAACCGCAGTCCTACCCACTACCACATGGACTGATCCAACCACAGTCCTACCCCCTACCTCAAGGACTAGTCCAACCACAGTCCTACCCACTATCACAAGGACTGGTCCAACCCAACCCCAGTCCTACCCACTACCACAAGGACTGGTCCAACCGCAGTCCTACCCACTACCTCAAGGACTGGTCCAACTGCAGTCCTACCCACTACCTCAAGGACTGGTCCAACTGCAGTCCTACCCACTACCTCAAGGACTGGTCCAACCCAACCGCAGTCCTACCCACTACCTCAAGGACTGGTCCAACCCAACCACAGTCCTACCCACTACCTCAAGGACTGGTCCAACCGCAGCCTACCCACTACCTCAAGGACTGGTCCAACCCAACCGCA
Organism: Oncorhynchus kisutch; assembly: GCF_002021735.2. Taxonomy (NCBI): domain Eukaryota; kingdom Metazoa; phylum Chordata; class Actinopteri; order Salmoniformes; family Salmonidae; genus Oncorhynchus; species Oncorhynchus kisutch. The sequence goes on along the minus strand of NC_034203.2, from coordinate 48,643,257 downwards.
GTCCTACCCACTACCTCAAGGACTGGTCCAACCCAACCACAGTCCTACCCACAACCTCAAGGACTGGTCCAACCGCAGTCCTACCCACTACCTCAAGGACTGGTCCAACCCAACCACAGTCCTACCCACTACCTCAAGGACTGGTCCAACCGCAGTCCTACCCACTACCTCAAGGACTGGTCCAACCCAACCGCAGGCCTACCCACTACAACAAGGACTGGTCTAACCACAGTCCTACCCCCTACCTCAAGGACTAGTCCAACCACAGTCCTACCCACTACCTCAAGGACTGGTCCAACTGCAGTATTACCCACTACCTCAAGGACTGGTCCAACTGCAGTCCTACCCACTACCTCAAGGACTGGTCCAACCCAACCGCAGTCCTACCCACTACCTCAAGGACTGGTCCAACCCAACCACAGTCCTACCCACTACCTCAAGGACTGGTCCAACCGCAGTCCTACCCACTACCTCAAGGGCTGGTCCAACCCAACCGCAGTCCTACCCACTACCTCAAGGACTGGTCCAACCCAACCACAGTCCTACCCACTACCTCAAGGACTGGTCCAACCCAACCACAGTCCTACCCAGTACCTCAAGGACTGGTCCAACCACAGTCCTACCCACTACCTCAAGGACTGGTCCAACCCAACCACAGTCCTACCCACTACCTCAAGGACTGGTCCAACCACAGTCCTACCCACTACCTCAAGGACTGGTCCAACCCAACCGCAGTCCTACCCACTACCTCAAGGACTGGTCCAACCCAACCGCAGTCCTACCCACTACCTCAAGAACTGGTCCAACCCAACCGCAGTCCTACCTACTACCTCAAGGACTGGTCCAACCACAGTCCTACCCACTACCACAAGGACTGGTCCAACCCAACCGCAGTCCTACCCACTACCTCAAGGACTGGTCCAACCCAACCACAGTCCTACCCACTACCTCATGGACTGGACTAGTCCACCCTAGTAGCCTAACCTATGGTCACCCTAGTAGCCTAACCTATCGTCACCCTAGTAGCCTAACCTATCGTCACCCTAGTAGCCTAACCTATCGTCACCCTAGTAGCCTAACCTATGGTCACCCTAGTAGCCTAACCTATGGTCACCCTAGTAGCCTAACCTATGGTCACCCTAGTAGCCTAACCTATCGTCACCCTAGTAGCCTAACCTATCGTCACCCTAGTAGCCTAACCTATCATCACCCTAGTAGCCTAACCTATCGTCACCCTAGTAGCCTAACCTATCGTCACCCTAGTAGCCTAACCTATCTTCACCCTAGTAGCCTAACCTATGGTCACCCTAGTAGCCTAACCTATGGTCACCCTAGTAGCCTAACCTATCGTCACCCTAGTAGCCTAACCTATCGTCACCCTAGTAGCCTAACCTATGATCACCCTAGTAGCCTAACCTATGATCACCCTAGTAGCCTAACCTATGGTCACCCTAGTAGCCTAACCTATGGTCACCCTAGTAGCCTAACCTATCGTCACCCTAGTAGCCTAACCTATGGTCACCCTAGTAGCCTAACCTATGGTCACCCTAGTAGCCTAACCTATCGTCACCCTAGTAGCCTAACCTATCGTCACCCTAGTAGCCTAACCTATCGTCACCCTAGTAGCCTAACCTATGGTCACCCTAGTAGCCTAACCTATGATCACCCTAGTAGCCTAACCTATGGTCACCCTAGTAGCCTAACCTATGGTCACCCTAGTAGCCTAACCTATGGTCACCCTAGTAGCCTAACCTATCGTGACCCTAGTAGCCTAACCTATGGTCACCCTAGTAGCCTAACCTATCGTCACCCTAGTAGCCTAACCTATGGTCACCCTAGTAGCCTAACCTATGGTCACCCTAGTAGCCTAACCTATCGTCACCCTAGTAGCCTAACCTATCGTCACCCTAGTAGCCTAACCTATCGTCACCCTAGTAGCCTAACCTATCGTCACCCTAGTAGCCTAACCTATGGTCACCCTAGTAGCCTAACCTATCGTCACCCTAGTAGCCTAACCTATCGTCACCCTAGTAGCCTAACCTATCGTCACCCTAGTAGCCTAACCTATCGTCACCCTAGTAGCCTAACCTATCGTCACCCTAGTAGCCTAACCTATCTTCACCCTAGTAGCCTAACCTATGGTCACCCTAGTAGCCTAACCTATGGTCACCCTAGTAGCCTAACCTATGGTCACCCTAGTAGCCTAACCTATGGTCACCCTAGTAGCCTAACCTATGGTCACCCTAGTAGCCTAACCTATGGTCACCCTAGTAGCCTAACCATGGTCACCCTAGTAGCCTAACCTATCATCACCCTAGTAGCCTAACCTATCGTCACCCTAGTAGCCTAACCTATCGTCACCCTAGTAGCCTAACCTATCGTCACCCTAGTAGCCTAACCTATCGTCACCCTAGTAGCCTAACCTATGGTCACCCTAGTAGCCTAACCTATCGTCACCCTAGTAGCCTAACCTATGGTCACCCTAGTAGCCTAACCTATCGTCACCCTAGTAGCCTAACCTATCGTCACCCTAGTAGCCTAACCTATGGTCACCCTAGTAGCCTAACCTATCGTCACCCTAGTAGCCTAACCTATGGTCACCCTAGTAGCCTAACCTATCGTCACCCTAGTAGCCTAACCTATGGTCACCCTAGTAGCCTAACCTATCGTCACCCTAGTAGCCTAACCTATGGTCACCCTAGTAGCCTAACCTATCGTCACCCTAGTAGCCTAACCTATGATCACCCTAGTAGCCTAACCTATGGTCACCCTAGTAGCCTAACCTATCGTCACCCTAGTAGCCTAACCTATCGTCACCCTAGTAGCCTAACCCATGTGCATGTTATGCCTTTTCCTTTTCATTGATTGCAGTTGCTGGATATTGGTGGGAACTGGAACACGCTGTCGTACACGTCGATCCAGAGCATCCCAAACTTGCTCAATGGGTGACATTTCTGGTGAATATGCAGGTCATGGAAGAACTGGGACATTTTCAGCTTCCAGGAATTGTGTCCAGATCCTTGCGACATGGGGCCGTGCTTTATCATGCTGAAACATGAGGTGATGGCGGTGGATAAATGGCACGACAATGGGCCTCAAACTTGTCACAGTATCACTGTGCATTCAAATTGCCATCAATAAAATGTCATTGTGTTTGTTGTCCGTAGCTTATGCCTGCCCATAGCATAACCCCATAGTGGGGAACTCTGTTCACAGTGTTGACATCAGGAAACACCTCGCCCACACGACGCCATACATGTGGCCTGTGGTTGTGTGGTCGGTTAGACGCACTGCCAAGTTCTCTAAAACGATGTTGGAGGTTGCTTATGGTAGAGAAATTTACTTTCAGTTCTCTGGCAACAGCTCTGGTGGACATTCCTGCAGTCAGCATGCCAAATTCACGCTCCCTCAACTTGAGACATCTGTGGAATTGTGTTGTCTGACAAAACTGCACATTTTAGTGGCCTTTTATTGTCCACAGCACAAGGTGTACTTGATCATGCTGTTTAATCAGATTCTTGATCTGCCAGCCCTGTCAGGTGGATTTATTATCTTGGTGAAGGAGAAATGCTCACTAACAAGGATGTAAACAAATTTGTGCAAAAAAATTGAGAGATATAAGCTTTTTGTGTGTATGGAACATTTCTGGGATCTTTAATTTCAGCTCATGAAACATGGAACCAACACTTTGCATGTCGCATTTATATATTTGTTCAGTATATATTTGTTCAGTCTATATTTGTTCAGTATATATTTGTTCAGTCTATATTTGTTCAGTATATATTTGTTCACTATATATTTGTTCAGTATATATTTGATATAAAATGTATATCCCTCCTCCTACCTCCATGTTGACTCCTTCAGCATCCATCTCCCTGTAGAGGTGTGTAGTCCCAGCAGAACAGGACTAGGTGGTGGTAGTGATGATCTGACCGGAACACAGAGACCCTGGAACACAGAGACCCTGGAACACAGAGACCCTGGAACACAGAGACCTTGGAACACAGAGACCCTGGTTGTTGCTAAGTGACTACAGATGAGGATGACTGATCTGATTCAGTCTACCTGTCTCAGATACCTACTCTGACTGACTGGAACACTAGACCCTAAGGATAGACAGAATGGCACCCTATTCCCTTTATGATGCACTACTTTATATAGTGTACTATGGGGGCTCTGGTCAAAGTTGTGCATCATATAGACCGTTGAGACGCACCAAGTATGGAAGTTGGACCTGAAATCTGTTCCTCATAGAAACACTATGGAAGTTGCACCTGAAATCCAACTGCAGGTTTCTGTTCCTCAGAGAAACAGACGAGACCATCGATACGACGCGTCACAAATGGCACTCTATTCCCTTTAAAAGGCACTACTTTTAACCAGGCCCACATGGGCTCCCGAATGGCGCAGCGGTCTAAGGCACTGCATCTCAGTGCTAGAGGCATCACTACAGACCTTGGCTCGATTCCAGGCTGTATCACAGCAGTCTAAGGCACTGCATCTCAGTGCTAGAGGCATCACTACAGACCTCGGTTTGATTCCAGGCTGTATCACAGCGGTCTAAGGCACTGCATCTCAGTGCTAGAGGCATCACTACAGACCTTGGTTTGATTCCAGGCTGTATCACAGCGGTCTAAGGCACTGCATCTCAGTGCTAGAGGCATCACTACAGACCTTGGATTGATTCCAGGCTGTATCACAGCGGTCTAAGGCACTGCATCTCAGTGCTAGAGGCATCACTACAGACCTTGGTTTGATTCCAGGCTGTATCACAGCGGTCTAAGGCACTGCATCTCAGTGCTAGAGGCATCACTACAGACCTTGGTTTGATTCCAGGCTGTATCACAGCGGTCTAAGGCACTGCATCTCAGTGCTAGAGGCATCACTACAGACCTTGGATTGATTCCAGGCTGTATCACAGCGGTCTAAGGCACTGCATCCAAGTGCTAGAAGCGTCACTACAGACCTTGGTTCGATTCCAGGCTGTATCACAAACAGATGTGATTGGGAGTCCCCCAGCGTCGTCTGGGTTAGGGTTTGGCTGGGGTAGGCCGTCATTGTTAAATAAGAATTTGTTCTTAACTGACTTGCCTAGTTAAATAAAGGTTCAATCAATGTACTGTAAAGAGAATAGCGTTTAGGCTGCACACAGTGTGTGGCGGTCGGAGCTGAAATCCAACTAGAACACATGCGGGTATCTGTTCCTCTCAGGTAGAACGGTCCTAGCAACTACAGAGGGGTACCAAGAGGATTTGGGAAAGTAAAGGTCACTAGACCACAAAGACATCAAGGTCTCTAATATCACTGGCTGTTATTTTTAACCCTTTCCACATAGATATGGAGGCCTTTTTAGAGTTCCACAGGACCTCTTCCTCTCTTCTTTTTCTATTTCCTGTTGACATTAATGACCTTCTGTTGGCAGCGGATGTCATTAAATGCTCTATTGTAGTTCTTTAAGATCTCAGTTTAAAACTATTGATCATAACATCTTTGTTGAGCGGATGAAGAGGTGGGTGGGAATCTCTGGCGTTGCCCTCGACTGGTTCAGCTCATATCTTTGTGGGGCCTATTCACTACGGTGTCCCTCAGGTATCAAATATGCATTCCCTGGTGACATCACCCGCAATCATAATATTCAGTTTCACTGTTATGCGGATGGAACGCAGCCCTATTTACCACTGTTGACCATTCATCTCCCTATGAGCCAGGCCACAGCCTGGGATCCTCTGGCAGGGCACGGTTGACCATTCATCTCCCTATGAGCCAGGACACAGCCTGGGATCCTCTGGCAGGGCACTGTTGACCATTCATCTCCCTATGAGCCAGGACACAGCCTGAGATCCTCTGGCAGGGCACTGTTGACCATTCATCTCCCTATGAGCCAGGACACAGCCTGAGATCCTCTGGCAGGGCACTGTTGACCATTAATCTCCCTATGAGCCAGGACACAGCCTGGGATCCTCTGGCAGGGCACTGTTGACCATTCATCTCCCTATGAGCCAGGACACAGCCTGGGATCCTCTGTCAGGGCACTGTTGACCATTCATCTCCCTATGAGCCAGGACACAGCCTGGGATCCTCTGTCAGGGCACTGTTGACCATTCATCTCCCTATGAGCCAGGCCACAGCCTGGGATCCTCTGGCAGGGCACTGTTGACCATTCATCTCCCTATGAGCCAGGACACAGCCTGGGATCCTCTGGCAGGGCACTGTTGACCATTCATCTCCCTATGAGCCAGGCCACAGCCTGGGATCCTCTGGCAGGGCACTGTTGACCATTCATCTCCCTATGAGCCAGGACACAGCCTGGGATCCTCTGGCAGGGCACGGGTGACCATTCATCTCCCTATGAGCCAGGACACAGCCTGGGATCCTCTGGCAGGGCACTGTTGACCATTCATCTCCCTATGAGCCAGGACACAGCCTGGGATCCTCTGGCAGGGCACTGTTGACCATTTCTCTCCCTATGAGCCAGGCCACAGCCTGGGATCCTCTGGCAGGGCACTGTTGACCATTCATCTCCCTATGAGCCAGGACACAGCCTGGGATCCTCTGGCAGGGCACTGTTGACCATTCATCTCCCTATGAGCCAGGACACAGCCTGGGATCCTCTGGCAGGGCACTGTTGACCATTCATCTCCCTATGAGCCAGGCCACAGCCTCAATTAACTGTGAGGTCTACCTACACCTGTTGTATTCAGCATTTCACTGTGAGGTCTACTACATCTGTTGTATTCAGCATTTCACTGTGAGGTCTACCTACACCTGTTATATTCAGCATTTCACTGTGAGGTCTACCTACACCTGTTATATTCAGCATTTCACTGTGAGGTCTACCTACACCTGTTGTATTCAGCATTTCACTGTGAGGTCTACTACACCTGTTGTATTCAGCATTTCACTGTAACGTCTACTACACCTGTTGTATTCAGCATTTCACTGTAAGGTCTACTACACCTGTTGTATTCAGCATTTCACTGTGAGGTCTACTACACCTGTTGTATTCAGCATTTCACTGTAAGGTCTACTACACCTGTTGTATTCAGCATTTCACTGTAAGGTCTACTACACCTGTTGTATTCAGCACATGTGACAACAATACAATTGGATTTGATTTATTGGGCCAAGGGCTGTGGGGCACGACATGTTTTTACTAAACAACAATAAACTGTCACCTGCCTGATGATATTCTCCACAACACAACTATCACAGTGGCGATGAGGGGATTCTTTTTAAAGGGGCACTGCTTGAAGAGAAGAATGAAACTCAATATCAGGACGTAAATCAGCAGGTTTTTTTCCACCAGCAGAAGACTGCTAGCAGGCACAGCGTTTGCCAAGCAGCAGGCCTATTGGAGTCCACCATAGCGATACTGCTCTCTGATGGTTAAAGTAAGAACTGTCATTGAACCCATTGAAAATAGGCGATCTCAGTGGAGAAATAATGTTAAAAAAATATATATATATATATATAAATGAAGGAAGTGGAAACTGAACACTTAACTGTGAAAATGACAACCATTAGTCGAGTACCAGAGTTTGAGACGACAAAAGAGGGTTTTGTTTCCTGTTTTGAGCGTTGGCTGGCTGCAAATGAAATCAAAGTTGGAAAGAAGGCAGATGTATTTCTCAGTGTTTTGGGTCTTAGTATGGATGAGTTGACCTAAGCAGAACTGACTGAAACTCTTTCAAGCCAATTCTCATTGCAGAACGTTTTCTTGATGACACTCTCTGAGACAAGGGTGTATGTGGTCTCACAGGGGAAGCATATCACAGAGTGGCATTGACTAAAATACAGTATAATAGAATAAGTTAAGCAGCATGTAAACATTATTAAAGTGACCAGTGATTCCAAGTCTATGTATATGGAGCAGCAGCCTCTAAGGTGCAGGGTTGAGTAACCAGATGGAAGCTGGCTAGTGATGGCGATTTAACAGTCTGACCTTACAGTGAAAAAAAACAGCTTCTATCTCTTGATCCCAGCTTTGATGCACCTGTACTGACCTCGCCTTCTGGATGATAGCAGGGTGAACAGGCAGTTGCTCGGGTGGTTGTTGTCCTTGATGATCTTTTTGGCCTTTCTGGGACATTGGTGCTGTAGGTGTCCTGGAGGGCAGGTAGTTTGCCCCCGGTGAGGCATTGTACAGACCGCACCACCCTCTGGAGAGCCCTGAGGTTGTGGGCGGTGCAATTGCCGTACCAGGCGGGGATACAGCCCGACAGGAGGCTCTCAATTCTGCATCTGTAAAAGTTTGTGAGGGTTTTAGGTGACAAGCCAAATTTCTTCAGCCTCCTGAGGTGTTGCACTTTCTTCACCACACTGTCTGTGTGGGTGGACAACTTCAGATTGTCAGTGATATGTACGCCAACGAACTTAAAACTTTCCACTTTCTCCACTGCTGTCCCATCGAAGTGGATACGATCTGAAGTCCACGATCAGCTCCTTTGTTTTGTTGACGTTGAGGGAGAAGTTATTTTCCTGACACCACATTCCCAGAGCCCTCACCTCCTCCCTGTAGGCTGTCTCGTCATTGTTGCTATTCAAGCCTACTACTGTTGTGTCGTCTGCAAACTTGATGATTGAGTTGGAGGCTTGCTTGGCCACACAGTCGCGGGTGAACAGAGAGTACAGGAGAGGGCTGACGTTTTGCCTGTTTGATTGCCACACATCAATCTGCAGAGAAGAATGGGAGAAACTCCCCAAATACAGGTGTGCCAAGCTTGTAGAGTCATACCTAAAACTCAAGCCTGTAACCACTGCCAAAGGTGCTTATAAAGTACTGAGTAAAGGGGTTGAAAACTTATGTTGATGTAATATTCCCATTTTTTATTTTTAATACACTTGTAAAAATGTCAAAAAAGTATTTTTGCTTTGTCATTATGGGGTATTGTGTGTAGATTGATGTGGGGTTAAACATTTTTTATCCATTTTAGAATAAGGCTGTAACGTAACACAATGTGGAAAACATCAAGGGGTCTGAATACTTTCCAAATGCATTGTACATCATTATTAGAAGCCTCTTGCATCACATCATTATTAGAAGCCTCTTGCATCACATTATTAGAAGCCTCTTGCATCACATCATTATTAGAAGCCTCTTGCATCACATTATTAGAAGCCTCTTGCATCACATCATTATTAGAAGCCTCTTGCATCACATCATTATTAGAAGCCTCTTGCATCACATCATTATTAGAAGCCTCTTGCATCACATCATTATTAGAAGCCTCTTGCATCACATCATTATTAGAAGCCTCTTGCATCACATCATTATTAGAAGCCTCTTGCATCACATCATTATTAGAAGCCTCTTGCATCACATCATTATTAGAAGCCTCTTGCGTCACATCATTATTAGAAGCCTCTTGCGTCACATCATTATTAGAAGCCTCTTGCATCACATCATTATTAGAAGCCTCTTGCGTCACATCATTATTAGAAGCCTCTTGCATCACATCATTATTAGAAGCCTCTTGCGTCACATCATTATTAGAAGCCTCTTGCATCACATTATTAGAAGCCTCTTGCATCACATCATTATTAGAAGCCTCTTGCGTCACATCATTATTAGAAGCCTCTTGCGTCACATCATTATTAGAAGCCTCTTGCATCACATCATTATTAGAAGCCTCTTGCATCACATCATTATTAGAAGCCTCTTGCATCACATCATTATTAGAAGCCTCTTGCATCACATCATTATTAGAAGCCTCTTGCATCACATCATTATTAGAAGCCTCTTGCATCACATCATTATTAGAAGCCTCTTGCATCACATCATTATTAGAAGCCTCTTGCATCACATCATTATTAGAAGCCTCTTGCATCACATCATTATTAGAAGCCTCTTGCATCACATCATTATTAGAAGCCTCTTGCATCACATCATTATTAGAAGCCTCTTGCATCACATCATTATTAGAAGCCTCTTGCATCACATCATTATTAGAAGCCTCTTGCATCACATCATTATTAGAAGCCTCTTGCATCACATCATTATTAGAAGCCTCTTGCATCACATCATTATTAGAAGCCTCTTGCATCACATCCATCCCTCTGATCAGCTGAGGCAGTTTGTTTTGCATTTCACTCATAATAGTATTTGAAATACTATTAAACTCAATGCATTATATTATCTCATTTTAAATCCATGTTTTAAACAAAGGTTGAGAGTAGAACAACTAATTTGACTCATGTTTTATGAGAGCATGTACATGTTCAACACACATTCGTGCTGTTATCAACTAGACTGTGATGAAACGCTCAACATTCACTGAGGGAAAACACGAAAGTGTGTAAATGTTGTGTTTACCTGAAGCATCCATCCATCCATTCCATTCCATCCATCCATTCCATCCATCCATTCCATCCATGCATTCATTCCATTCATCCATTCCATTCCATCCATCCATCCACTCCATCCATCCATCCAATCCATCCATCCAATCCATCCATCCATCCCATCCATCCATCCAATCTATCCATCCCATCCATTCCATCCATCCATCCATTCAACCCATCCATCCATCCAATCCATCCATCCAATCCATCCATCCATCCATCCATTCATCCATCCAATCATCCATCCATCCCATCCATCCATCCATCCATCCCATCCAGCCATCCAATCCATCCATCCATCCTATCCAGCCATCCATTCCATCCATCCACCCATTCAACCCATCCATCCCATCCATCCATCCATTCAACCCATCCATCCAATCCATCCATCCATCCCATCCATCCCATCCCATCCATCCATTCCATCCATCCATTCAATCCATCCATCCATCCATCCCATCCATCCATTCATTCCATCCATCCCATCCATCCCATCCATTCCATCCAATCCATCCATCCATCCATCCCATCCATCCATCCATCCATCCAATCCATCCATCCATCCCATCCAGCCATCCAATCCATCCATCCATCCATCCATCCATCCATCCAATCATCCATCCATCCATCCATCCATTCCATCCATCCACATTATGTATTGCAGGATATTTGACAGAATAATAACACCAATGGTTTTATGCAGCAGTGAGATACAAGCAGAAACAGTGTAAAAATTGACACAGTCTGGAATTATGCAATCAAACCAATCATTCAAGGTCACTCATTAATTCAGGATTTACATGTTGTTCTGGTAGAGTCTCTTCATCAAAGACCTCAGGTGAATCATCTATCGGTCTGATGTGCTGATCTGGACTGATGCTAGGGGATAACTGATCTCCAGGTGTGTCCGCTGCTAGGTGGATGCGTCTATGCCTGTCCAGATGCCCTTGTTGGATAAAGCTCTTCCAACAGAGGGAGCAATGATAGGGTCTTTCCCCTGTGTGAGTCCTCTGATGAGCCTGGAGGTGAGCCAGCTGGGAGAAGCCTCTCCCACAGTCAGAGCAGCAGTGAGGTTTTTCCCCTGTGTGGGTCTGGCTGTGCTTTTTCAGAGCCCCAGAGTTTATAAACGTCTTACTGCAGGCCGAGACAGCACAGACGTAGGGTCTCTCTCCTGAGTGAATCCTCTGGTGGTCCTTCAGAGCTCCTGGGTGGGAGAAGGTCTTCAGACACTCTGAGCAGTGGTACGGCCTCTCTCCTGTGTGAGTACGCATGTGTTGGATCAGCTGGCCTGAGTTGGAGAATCTCCTTCCACAGTCAGAGGCAGAGCAGGGGTAAGGCTTCTCTCCTGTGTGAGTCCTGTGGTGTATCTGTAGGTGTTCTAACTTGGAGAAACTCTTGCCGCACTCTGTGAAAGTGCAGTGGAATGGCTTCTCTCCTGTGTGTGTTCTCTGGTGCTTGGCCAGGCCTCCTGGCTGACTGAAGCTCTTGCCACAGACCAGACAGTGGTACGGTCTCTCTCCTGTGTGGATCACCTGATGACTCCTCAGGTTGCCAGAGTGACTGAAGCTTCGCCCACACTCAGAGCAGTGATACGGCCTCTCTCCTGTGTGAGTACGCATGTGTCTCCGCAGGGTTGATGAGTTGTAGAAATACTTCCCACAGGCTAAGCAAGGGTAGTTGGTTTCAGTGGTGTGACTCCGCTGATTCTTCTGGAGTGATTCTGAAGGGTCTATAGCCTGGTCTATACAGCCACCTGCAGGACAGGAGGGGAACAGCATTACTTTAGATATTTTTTCATAGTGCTGTATTCAAATGTAGGATATTTTATTAGTTTTGAACTTTACATAATTTCATTTATTGATTTTTTTGTATAAACAATTCATCTTTAAACACAAAACAACAACCAACATACAATACAAGACATCAAAACCATGAAATAACACATATGGAATCATGTAGTAACCAAAAAAAGTGTTAAACAAATCAAAATATATTTTATATTTGAGATTCTTCAAAGTAGCCACCCTTTGCCTTGATGACAGCTTTGAAAGTTTCTTCAAGTGCAGTCGCAAAAACCATCAAGTCGTATGATGAAACTGGCTCTCATGAGGACCGCCACAGGAAAGGAAGACCCAGAGTCACCTCTGCTGCAGAGGATAAATTCATTAGAGTTACCAGCCTCAGAAATTGCAGCCCAAATAAATTCTTCGGAGTTCAAGTAACAGACACATCTCAACATCACCTGTTCAGAGGAGACTGCGTGAATCAGGCCTTCATGGTTGAATTGCTGCAAAGAAACCACTACTAAAGGACACCGATAAGAAGATGAGACTTGCTTGGGCCAAGAAACACGAGTAATGAAGATTAGACCGGTGGAAATCTGTCCTTTGGTCTAATGAGTCCAAATTTGAGATGATTGGTTCCAACCGCTGTGTCTCTGTGAGACGCAGAGTAGGTTAACGGATGATCTCTGCATGTGTGGTTTCCACTGTGAAGCATGGAGGAGGTGGTGTGATGGTGCTTTGCTGGTGACACTGTCTGGTTTAATTTAGAATTCAAGGCACACTTAACCAGCATGACTACCACAGCATTCTGCAGCAATACGCCATCTCATCTGGTTTGTGCTTAGTGGGACTATCATTTGTTTTTCAACAAGACAATGACCCAACACACCTCCAGGCTCTGTAAGGGCTATTTGACCAAGAAGGAGAGTGATGGAGTGCTGCATCAGATGACCTGGCCTCCACAATCACCCGACCTAAACCCAAATGAGATGGTTTGGGATGAGTTGGACCGCAGAGTGAAGGAAAAGCAGCCAACAAGTGCTCAGCATATGTGGGAACTCCTTCAAGACTGTTGGAAAAGCATTCCTCATGAAGCTGGTTGAGAGAATGACAAGAGTGTGCAAAGCTGCAATCAAGGCAAAGGGTGGCTACTTTGAAGAATCTCAAAAATAACATATTTTAATTTGTTTGACACTTTTTTGGTTACTACATGATTCAATATGTGTTTTTTCATAGTTTTGATGTCTTCTATATTATTCTACAATGTAGAAAATAGTTTTAAAAAATAAAGAAAAACTCTTGAATGAGTCGGTGTGTCCAAACTTTTGACTGGTACTGTATTAAACAAGAAAACACTAATACAAAACACAAACCCATAGGGAGAAAACAGACACTGCAAATCCGTAGAGATGTTTTCCTGAGTTCATGATATTCTGTTATGTGCCCTATAGGAAACACGGGAAGTGTTCCCATCTCATCTTGGAGTCTGGATTGGTCCGGCCTCTTTGCCAACATGATTTCATACAATGTTGTTTTTGTCAAAGTATTCATCCATTCTGTGCACACAGGGGAGGCCTTCATTGTAAAATAATAATTTGTCTTAATTTGTCTGACTTGCCTAGTTAAAGAAAGGTTAAATAAAAAACTACCGACTCAGAGCTTTTCCAATGTTTTAGGACCTTAACAAAATACCTCAACATAATATTTTACATTCTGTCTGGTTAATCTCTCTTATTTCAGATGTCACTCAACAGACAGCTTTGGTGACCTATAAGTAGGTACCTGGGATCCAAGGCCATCTCCCATGCACTATAAGGCTTTGTCCCATAGGGGGTGCACAATTGGGCTTTCCCACAATGCATCTAGGAGGGTTCCTTCACATCATCCTATGGAACTTTACAGGAGGGACATAAAATCTATGAAAAACGTTTAATTGTATACCTTTCTATTGGCTTCTCTGACATTTCCCCCAATATCTGAGATAATATACAATCATATCCTCTTATTTGACCTGGGTGATTATGACCAAAACCCATATCACAATAAATTGACTGATTTATCACAATAATGATCAATTGAATGATATGTTTATCAAATGAATAAGCACCAGTTACTTTGTTTTTATTTGACCCTTTAAAATCCTACTATTTTTGAACGTCATTTGTCCTGTAATTAACAGACTTCAGATCTATATCAGTAAAATGTCCTCGATAAATTCTTTGGACGTTGTCGATATATCCATTTATCATCCTCTACTTCTTACGTCACATTGTCCCTCTGCTACAGGTTCACATAAAAAGGCTGATTGTACAGAGCTGGTAATGAAAACACATCTTCTACAACATTGTTGCCTTTTTGACATAATGGCACCACCTAGTGTAGACAAAGCTTTCAATTAGCATATATCACTATCACACACTTTATACAAAAATACCTTATTCTTGTTCAGGTCTCCCAGAGTAGGAACTCTTCTTTGACCCATTTCCCATTATAGACTACTACTAGATTATACACCTCATAGACTGCTTCCTCACACAGTACCAGACAAAAGCATATCTTTGTCTGTGTGGAGACTCTTTGATCGTTGTATGTACTGACAACCAGGCCGCTCTGGAATGGCCGCGAAATGGATTAATGCTCTGAATATCATTGGCTCTTTTTGGGACAGAATATGTAGCGGTCGAAAAGGAGCTGTTAAACCCCGTTCAAAGTCAAACCATCTCTCCTCAACTTCCTCTAGTGTTTAGCTGTTCTGGATCGCTGGAGAGGTCACGTTGGAGAGGTCACGTTGGAGAGGTCACGTTGGAGAGTTCACGCTGGAGAGGTCACGCTGGAGAGATCACGTTGGAGAGGTCACGTTGGAGAGGTCACACTGGAGAGGTCACGTTGGAGAGATCACGCTGGAGAGGTCACGCTGGAGAGGTCACGCTGGAGAGGTCACGTTGGATAGGTCACACTGGAGAGGTCATGTTGGAGAGGTCACTCTGGAGAGATCACGTTGGAGAAGTCACACTGGAGAGGTCACGTTGGAGAGGTCACGTTGGAGAGGGCACGTTGGAGAGGGCACGTTGGAGAGGGTCACGTTGGAGAGGTCACGTTGGAGGTCACGTTGGAGAGGTCCACATCTGGAAGTCTTTCTTTTCTTTAGGGGCATATATTTTCTGCATGCTGATGCAGGTCGTTTCCCTCCCATACGCTCTTTAACAATAGTTTCCACTGCTTAAACATTGATGGAATGCAAATCGGTAGAATCATTGAAATATAATTCAAATAAGAGATCTTCTGTTGAATCTGACAATTAATCTTAATGGTTGTACAGTCGTCTCAAATAAAACTGTGAAGACCTCGGCATTACTCTGGACCCTGATCTCTCTTTTGAAGAACATATCAAGACCATTTCGAGGACAGCTTTTTTCCATCTACGTAACATTGCAAAAATCTGAAACTTTCTGTCCAAAAATGATGCAGAAAAATTAATCCATGCTTTTGTCACTTCTAGGTTAGACTACTGCAATGCTCTATTTTCCGGCTACCCGGATAAAGCACTAAATAAACTTCAGTTAGTGCTAAATACGGCTGCTAGAATCCTGACTAGAACCAAACATATTGATCATATTACTCCAGTGCTAGCCTCTCTACACTGGCTTCCTGTCAAAGCAAGGGCTGATTTCAAGGTTTTACTGCTAACCTACAAAGCATTACATGGGCTTGCTCCTACCTATCTCTCTGATTTGGTCCTGCCGTACATACCTACACGTACGCTACGGTCACAAGACGCAGGCCTCCTAATTGTCCCTAGAATTTCTAAGCAAACAGCTGGAGGCAGGGCTTTCTCCTATAGAGCTCCATTTTTATGGAACGGTCTGCCTACCCATGTCAGAGAAGCAAACTCGGTCTCAACCTTTAAGTCTTTACTGAAGACTCATCTCTTCAGTGGGTCATATGATTGAGTGTAGTCTGGCCCAGGAGTGGGAAGGTGAACGGAAAGGCTCTGGAGCAACGAACCGCCCTTGCTGTCTCTGCCTGGCCTGTTCCCCTCTTTCCACTGGGATTCTCTGCCTCTAACCCTATTACAGGGGCTGAGTCACTGGCTTGCTGGGGCTCTCTCATGCCGTCCCTGGAGGGGGTGCGTCACCTGAGTGGGTTGATTCACTGTTGTGGTCATCCTGTCTGGGTTGGCGCCCCCCCCTTGGGTTGTGCCGTGGCGGAGATCTTTGTGGGCTATACTCAGCCTTGTCTCCGGATGGTAAGTTGGTGGTTGAAGATATCCCTCTAGTGGTGTGGGGGCTGTGCTTTGGCAAAGTGGGTGGGGTTATATCCTTCCTGTTTGGCCCTGTCCGGGGGTGTCCTCGGATGGGGCCACAGTGTCTCCTGACCCCTCCTGTCTCAGCCTCCAGTATTTATGCTGCAGTAGTTTGTGTCGGGGGGCTGGGGTCAGTTTGTTATATCTGGAGTACTTCTCCTGTCCTATTCGGTGTCCTGTGTGAATCTAAGTGTGCGTTCTCTAATTCTCTCCTTCTCTCTTTCTTTCTCTCTCTCGGAGGACCTGAGCCCTAGGACCATGCCCCAGGACTACCTGACATGATGACTCCTTGCTGTCCCCAGGCCACCTGGCCATGCTGCTGTTCCAGTTTCAACTGACCTGAGCCCTAGGACCATGCCCCAGGACTACCTGACATGATGACTCCTTGCTGTCCCCAGTCCACCTGGCCATGCTGCTGCTCCAGTTTCAACTTCCACCTGACTGTGCTGCTGCTCCAGTTTCAACTGTTCTGCCTTATTATTATTCGACCATGCTGGTCATTTATGAACATTTGAACATCTTGGCCATGTTCTGTTATAATCTCCACCCGGCACAGCCAGAAGAGGACTGGCCACCCCACATAGCCGGGTTCCTCTCTAGGTTTCTTCCTAGGTATTGGCCTTTCTAGGGAGTTTTTCCTAGCCACCGTGCTTCTACACCTGCATTGCTTGCTGTTTGGGGTTTTAGGCTGGGTTTCTGTACAGCACTTTGAGATATCAGCTGATGTACGAAGGGCTATATAAATAAATTTGATTTGATTTGATTAGGAACAACCATTTTAATTGAATTAATTCTCCCCCCCCCCCCATAAACAAAGATTGTCATCTTTAGAGCTTGCAGCCCTGAAACCAGGAAATAAGTTACCCTGGTTCATTTCCAGGGGAAATTAATGGGGAAGGAATGGTGTTCTGGAATAAAGGCTGAAAATAAGGTAAAGACAGGAGATCTTCCATGTTCTATGATATAATAACAGTTAACATGGCCTTTATGATTAATGAATCCTTTGTGATTTACGGAGCATTCCGGAAAGCATTCGAACCCTTTAACTTTTTCCACATTTTATTACGTTACAGCCTTATTCTAAAATGCTTGGAGGGTACTATGGTGTTAAATGCTGAGCTGTAGTCAATGAACAGCATTCTTACATAGGTATTCCTCTTGTCCAGATGGGATAGGGCAGTGTGCAGTGTGATGGCGATTGCATCTTCTGTGGACCTATTGGGGCGGTAAACAAATTGAAGTGTAGGGTCTAGGGTGTCAGGTAGGGTGGAGGTGATATGGTCCTTCACTAGTCTCTCAAAACACTTCATGATGACAGAAATGGGTGATAGTCATTTAGTTCAGTTATCTTTGCTTTCACCTGTGGTAAATTCAATTGATTGGACATGATTTGAAAAAGCAGACATGTCAATATAAAGTCCCACAGTTGACAGTGCATGTCAGAGCAGAAACCAAGTCATGAGGTCAAATGAATTGTCCGTAGAGCACCGAGACAGGATTGTGTCGAGGCACAGATCTGGGGAAGGGTACGGAAAAATGTCTGCAGCATTGAAGGTCCCGAAGAACACAGTGGCCTCCATCATCCTTAAATGGAAGAAGTTTGGAACCACCAAGACTCTTCCTAGAGCTGGTCAGACACTCCTAATGTCCCCCCTCCTCTCCATGTACACCGTTCCCCAGACACTCATGTCCCCCATCTTCTCCTCTCCATGTACACTGTTCTCCAGACACCCCTAATGTCCCCCATCTTCTCCTCTCCATGTACACTGTTCTCCAGACACCCCTAATGTCCCCCATCTTCTCCTCTCCATGTACACTGTTCTCCAGACACCCCTAATGTCCCCCATCTTCTCCTCTCCATGTACACTGTTCTCCAGACACTCCTAATGTCCCCCCTCTCCTCTATGTACACTGTTCCCCAGACACTCCTAATGTCCCCCCTCTGATCCTCAACATGTACACCGTTCCCCAGACACCCCTAATGTCCCCCCTCTCCTCTATGTACACCGTTCCCCAGACACTCCTAATGTCCCCCCTCTCCTCCTCAACATGTACACTGTTCTCCAGACACCCCTAATGTCCCCCCTCTCCTCCTCACCATGTACACCGTTCCCCAGACAATCATAATGTCCCCCCTCTCCTCCTCAACATGTACACCGTTCCCCAGACACCCCTAATGTCCCCCCTCTCCTCCTCACCATGTACACTGTTCTCCAGACACCCCTAATGTCCCCCCTCTCCTCCTCACCATGTACACTGTTCTCCAGACACCCCTAATGTCCCCCCTCTCCTCCTCACCATGTACACTGTTCTCCAGACACCCCTAATGTCCCCCCTCTCCTCTATGTACACCGTTCCCCAGACACTCCTAATGTCCCCCCTCTCCTCCTCAACATGTACACCGTTCCCCAGACACCCCTAATGTCCCCCCTCTCCTCCTCACCATGTACACTGTTCTCCAGACACCCCTAATGTCCCCCCTCTCCTCCTCACCATGTACACTGTTCTCCAGACACCCCTAATGTCCCCCCTCTCCTCCTCACCATGTACACTGTTCTCCAGACACCCCTAATGTCCCCCCTCTCCTCTATGTACACCGTTCTCCAGACACTCCTAATGTCCCCCCTCTCCTCCTCACCATGTACACCGTTCCCCAGACACTCCTAATGTCCCCCCTCTCCTCTATGTACACTGTTCCCCAGACACTCCTAATGTCCCCCCTCTCCTCCTCAACATGTACACTGTTCTCCAGACACCCCTAATGTCCCCCCTCTCCTCTATGTACACCGTTCCCCAGACACTCCTAATGTCCCCCCTCTCCTCTATGTACACTGTTCCCCAGACACTCCTAATGTCCCCCCTCTCCTCCTCAACATGTACACTGTTCTCCAGACACTCCTAATGTCCCCCCTCTCCTCTATGTACACTGTTCCCCAGACACTCCTAATGTCCCCCCTCTGATCCTCAACATGTACACCGTTCCCCAGACACCCCTAATGTCCCCCCTCTCCTCTATGTACACCGTTCCCCAGACACTCCTAATGTCCCCCCTCTCCTCCTCAACATGTACACTGTTCTCCAGACACCCCTAATGTCCCCCCTCTCCTCTATGTACACTGTTCTCCAGACACCCCTAATGTCCCCCCTCTCCTCCTCACCATGTACACCGTTCCCCAGACAATCATAATGTCCCCCCTCTCCTCCTCAACATGTACACCGTTCCCCAGACACCCCTAATGTCCCCCCTCACCATGTACACTGTTCTCCAGACACCCCTAATGTCCCCCCTCTCCCCCTCACCATGTACACTGTTCTCCAGACACCCCTAATGTCCCCCCTCTCCTCCTCAACATGTACACTGTTCTCCAGACACCCCTAATGTCCCCCCTCTCCTCTATGTACACCGTTCCCCAGACACTCCTAATGTCCCCCCTCTCCTCCTCAACATGTACACTGTTCTCCAGACACCCCTAATGTCCCCCCTCTCCTCCTCCATTCCACTGGGTCCTATAGCTGATTTCATGGATGAACTCTCGCCAAACCTAATATTTGTAACTCCACTCTGACACATTTTTCTCCCATAAAAACACTTGTTTACATGTCTATTCTCAGCAGACACGTTAGTACTTTCAGAATAAAGGTTATTTAGTGGGCTGAAAAAGTGTGTTCTGTTGGCATTTCATCTCAATAGAAGCTGTTTCAATGGCCATTCTGAGAACGTAGAGCCACAGACCTGACAGGCTTTCTACTGATGGTGTAGTTCAATCTAAATTACACAGAGACGGCCCAGAAAATCAGGTTTCAATTTATTAACAAGATTAAAACTCTACATGAAGTACTTTCGTTCACAGTGCGTCCATCCCCCCGATGTGTGTGAGCAGGCAAAACAAAGGCCTATTCTGATTGGCTGGCCTTGGGTTGAGTTGTCCTCTTCTAACCCTGGCTTCTTGCCATGGCAATGTCCTGGTGGGGGGGGGGGGGGTTGGCTGGTTGTCAGCAAATGTGATGAATTGGAATGCTGACTGCAAGTCAGGCCTAATCGCCCAACATCAGTGCCCGACCTCACTAATGCTTGTGGCTGAATGGAAGCAAATCCCTGCAGCAATGTTCCAACATCTCGTAGAAAGCCTTCCCGAATGCATTCTCTGCCTGTGAGAACGAGAGTGGTGATGGTTCAAGGTACGCCCAGGTTTATTGAGACACCTGTGAATGAGAGGATATATGGCAGATACATACATGTCTGAGATAAATAAATAATAATAATTCAAATGTATTTTTTAAAACATTTTTTTTTTTAAACATCATACAATTTTCTAGAAACCATATGCCAAAAGCCTTAATAAAATGGCATTTCTCATAGAGGTGAATACATGTACGCAAGGGAAATTAGATTGAACATACCTGGATCCGGGCGCATGAGGTTCTCATGTGGAGGGAAAGCTGCATCTCCCAGGAAAACACAAGGAATTGTGGTTGTGGTACTGGCAGGACAGTTGGCGGTGGTAAAGGGTCTTCTGCAGCAGTTTGGACCCCCCAAAAAACTATTGAATCACTCCACCATTGCTCTCTCAGCCTTATACCCCTACATCCACCATTATGCCCCTACATCCACCATTATGCCCCTACATCCACCATTATGCCCCTACATCCACCATTATGCCCCTACATCCACCATTATGCCCCTACATCCACCATTATGCCCCTACATTCACCATTATGCCCCTACATCCACCATTATGCCCCTACATCCACCATTATGCCCCTACATCCACCATTATGAACCTACATCCACCATTATGCCCCTACATCCGCCATTATGCCCCTACATCCACCATTATGCCCCTACATCCACCATTATGCCCCTACATCCACCATTATGCCCCTACATCCACCATTATGCCCCTACATCCACCATTATGCCCCTACATCCACCATTATGCCCCTACATCCACCATTATGCCCCTACATCCACCATTATGAACCTGTAGCATCTTCTCTGTCTCCGTATCCGGCCTATTATGTGTGTTGCTAGGTACATCAAATCTAGTAGATCCCTATTATGTGTGTTGCTAGGTACATCAAATCTAGTAGATCCCTATTATGTGTGTTGCTAGGTACATCAAATCTTGTAGATCCCTATTATGTGTGTTGCTAGGTACATCAAATCTAGTATTCTAGTACATCAAATCAGGCTCCATTTTAGGACCACTATTGTTTTCAATATCCATTTTACCTCTTGGTGATGTCATTCAGAGACATAATGTTAACTTTCACCGCTATGCGGATGACACACAGCTGTACATTTCGATGAAACATGGTGAAGCCCCAAAATTGCCCTCCCTGGAAGCCTGTGTTTCAGACATAAGGAAGTGGATGGCGGCAAATGTTTTACTTTTAAACTCGGACAAAACAGAGATGCTTGTTCTAGGTCCCAAGAAACAAAGAGATCTTCTGTTGAATCTGACAATTAATCTTGATGGTTATACCAGTTGTCTCAAATAAACTGTGAAGGACCTCGGCGTTACTCTGGACCCTGATCTCTCTTTTGAAGAACATATCAAGACTGTTTCAAGGACAGCTTTTTTCCATCTACGTAACATTGGAAAATCAGAAACTTTCTGTCCAAAAATGATGCTGCTAACCAACAAAGCATTACATGGGCTTGCTCCTACCTATCTCTCTGATTTGGTCCTGCCGTACATACCTACACGTACGCTACGGTCACAAGACGCAGGCTTCCTTACTGTCCCTAGAATTTCTAAGCAAACAGCTGGAGGCAGGGCTTTCTCCTATAGAGCTCCATTTTTATAGAATGGTCTGCCTACCCATGTGAGAGACGCAGACTCTGTCTCGACCTTTAAGTCTTTATTGAAGACTCATCTTTTCAGTAGGTTCTATGATTGAGTGTATTCAGGCCCAGGAATGTGAAGGTGAACGGAAAGGCACTGGAGCAATGAACCGACCTTTCTGTCTCTGCCTGGCCGGTTCCCCTCTCTCCACTGGGATTCTCTGCCTCTAACCCTATTACAGGGGCTGAGTCACTGGCTTACTGGTGCTCTTTCATACCGTCCCTAGGAGGGGTGCTTCACTTGAGTGGGTTGAGTCACTGACATGATCTTCCTGTCCGGGTTGGCGCCCCCCTTGGGTTGTGCCGTGGCGGAGATCTTTGTGGGCTTTCCTCTGCCTTGTATCAGGATGGTAAGTTGGTGGTTGAAGATATCCCTCTAGTGGTGTGGGGGCTGTGCTTTGGCAAAGTGGGTGGGGTTATATCCTGCCTGTTTGGCCCTGTCCAGGGGTATCATCGGATGGGGCCACAGTGTCTCCTGACCCCTCCTGTCTCAGCCTCCAGTATTTATGCTGCAGTAGTTTGTGTCGGGGGGCTAGGGTCAGTCTGTTATATCTGGAGTACTTCTCCTGTCTTATCCAGTGTCCTGTGTGAATTTAAGTATGCTCTCTCTAATCCTCTCTCTTTCGGAGGAGGACCTGAGCCCTAGGACCATGCCTCAGGACTAACTGGTATGATGACTTATTGCTGTCCCTAGTCCACCTGGCCGTGCTGCTGCTCCAGTTTCAACTGTTCTGCCTGCGGCTATGGAACCCTGACCTGTTCACCGGACGTGCTACCTGTCCCAGACCTGCTGTTTTCAACTCTCTAGAGACAACAGGAGCGGTAGAGATACTCTCAATGATCGGCTATGAAAAGCCAACTGAAATTTACTCCTGAGGTGCTGACCTGTTGCACCCTCGACAACTACTGTGATTATTATTATTTGACCCTGCTGGTCATCTATGAACATTTGAACATCTTGGCCATGTTCTGTTATAATCTCCACCCGGCACAGCCAGAAGAGGACTGGCCACCCCTCATAGCCTGGTTTGGTTCTGACCTTTCTAGGGAGTTTTTCCTATCCACCGTGCTTCTACACCTGCATTGCTTGCTGTTTGGGTTTTTAGGCTGGGTTTATGTAATGCACTTTGTGACACCAGCTGATGTAAGAAGGGCTTTATAAATACATTTGATTGATTGATTGTAGATCCCTATTATGCGAGTTGCTAAGTATATCAAATCTAGTAGGTCCCGGGCAAATCACACAACTATCATTATCTCGCCAGTCAAGTGTCTCTCTGTGTACACTATTATATCACATATAGAACAATGGGACAGATATTTCACCGGATGCATAAATGTCAAGCATCTGCCTGCTCACTGGCCAGCAGTGGGAGAAGACAACCGAGAGATGGATTTTGGCCTACATTCTGCACATTTTCTCATCAATTTAAACATTTGATGTCAATAGTTTTCTGTTCCCAAAACTAGAATATGTTATGAACAGAGTGGACTACGTTTAGTAGACTTTACCTTCTGAAAAGGTTTTTAAAAATAGCGTTGCTTAGGAGGAGTGCAAAAGAGAATTAAGTTATAGCACACACCAGAATAGGCGTTCCCTAACGGAAATATGCAGATGAATGCCAGAACACGCCAATAGGATCTCTCTGGCTCTGCCCACCTCCTTACTTGTTCTGCCCACAATGACTCATTTGTTCCCTTTGGAAACAACAGGCTGTAGCCTATCTTCTTTCAGTTATAAAAATCTTTGTTTATTTTCTCCAGTACGTTTCTTCCTTGTTTGGTTGTTGTCTCTTCCTTGTTTGGTTGTTGTCGCTTCCTTGATTGGCCGTAGATGGCTATTACCAGCTCACCGCCCTCTACTGTTCCTGGGTAATATTGCTGCTTTCCCCCTTATTTTTTTGTTTTTCAAGCGAACGTCATTTTAGGGACCATGCGAGTATACTCGTTCGGTTCGCCAGCCGCCAGCCGAACTGCAGCATGCCGACACCGGCTTTAGTGCCTACAAAAATACGCCATAAATATTTATTTCTATTATCAGCCAATCAGACTTACCGTGTTCTTCTAGGTGACACGGTACCTCTTCTTGTTCCTCTTTCACACACCAGGACAGCCCTATTTTAAACAGAATAAAAACACAGATAGGCTATAACAAGAAATAATATCACAAGAACATACAGTTTAGCTACATGGATCCATTAAAACTTACTTGGTTCAGCTAAATAATCCACTACCTCTCCGTCTTCATCCTTCACCACAACGTTGATCCCGAGTACCGGATCAGAGTCCACTGGGTTGATTGATACCATCTCTGCTGTATCCAGTTCTGTGTTTTTACCATCTATGTTAACTTGGCTAGCTAGCTATCTGTCAACGGTGAGTTATGTAGCAGATAAACTCTACGAATTTCACAGTCCCATGTAGAACGAAAACCAACGGCTAAACCTAAATCAGATTTTCTACAAACAGCGAGCTACTTGA
The DNA here is from genome assembly GCF_002021735.2 of Oncorhynchus kisutch. Taxonomy (NCBI): domain Eukaryota; kingdom Metazoa; phylum Chordata; class Actinopteri; order Salmoniformes; family Salmonidae; genus Oncorhynchus; species Oncorhynchus kisutch. The sequence goes on along the minus strand of NC_034203.2, from coordinate 48,618,500 downwards.
AAGACTTGTTTTGTTGTTTGCTAAAAACTTTCCTCTCCTCTTTTCTTACCGGACCAAGTTTTACGACACACCCTAAGCGCAGTGCATTGTGGTAGCTGCTGTTTTGAATGTTGGTGCGTACCAACTGAGCAAGTACATTTAAAAAATGGTAAAAACATAAACTAGCTTTTCACTGCTAACTAAACCGTAAACGAATAGGTCTCTACAGTTTCATATAGTGGTCACTATCTCTTTACATCGTTTAATAGTTCCGCCACGCAGGATATAAACTTCTAAAAGTCCCCCCCACTCCCCCTTCCTTTCTGAACAACTACTGTTCGTCCATCCTGTCCACTTCTTTTGGATCGTCGGATTACAGCAGGGTGCACGCCGGCAACTCCGACTCAACTATAAAACCTCGATTAAAAAAAACACAGTGAGTCAAACTAACTGATTATTTTACACCTCCAAGTATCTATAGTTGAGGGGAATGTTATTTTAGTTAGAAAACATTTTTAACGGGGAATATTTAATAGCACGTGGCCGAATAAGTAGCAACTTTCGGCATGCCAAACTTCAGCTGAAGTTACCCTGCAGAGTTTTCCCTGCCACACATCAAACCACAAATCGGAGACGCCAACGCACAGCTGCAATTGACTCCACTAGTTACTTGCACGGACTTGCTCTTTATCAACTAGTAATGTCCTTTCAAGGACATGTCATGTCTGTCATGAGAAACTGAACACCAGATGTACCATGACGCTATAGGAAGCCATGATCACTAGACATGTACCATGATGCTATAGGAAGCCATGTTGGTTAGCAGCATCATTTTTGGACAGAAAGTTTCCATGATCACTAGACATGTCCACAACTTCCAACAGTTTTCAAAGTCTAAAAAAGTAATACATCCAAATCTAATATTTGTGTAATTGTTCAGCTAATGAAAAGGCCTGAGTTAAACAACACTGAAAGCAAATATATTTCAAATGAAAATGTATTTAGAAATCTTTTCTGAATCTTGTTTCTTGTCATTATTACTTGTGTATGAATATTTGATGTACTCATATTTGGATAAGCTAGAATTACTGAAGTATACGTTTTATTTGTCTAAATATTGGTGCATTACATTAATGATGAGCAGGTTTCGGAGATGAGTGCATGTTTTGGTAATGAGTGTTCCATAGTTTGCCATTGTAAAACTGTACTGATCTCTTAGATTCTGTAACCCAAATCTACATCAAACAGTCACTTGTTAATCCTAAAATCAAATCAAATTGTTTTTGTCACATGCTGAATACAACAGTGAAATGCTTACTTACAAGCCCTTAACCAACAGTGCAGTTAAGAAAATACCTATTCAAAAATATATATGTGTGTGTGTAAGTAACAGATGAAAAACAAATAATTAAAGAGCAGCACTAAATAACAATAGTGGAGCTAAATACAGGGGGTACCGGTACAGAGTCAATGTGGAGGCTATATACAGGGGGTACCGGTACAGAGTCAATGTGGAGGCTATATACAGGGTGTTACGGTACAGAGTCAATGTGGAGGCTATATACAGGTGATACCGGTACAGAGTCAATGTGGAGGCTATATACAGGGGGTACCGGTACAGAGTCAATGTGGAGGCTATATGCAGGGGGTACTGGTACAGAGTCAATGTGGAGGCTATATACAGGGGGTACCGGTACAGAGTCAATGTGGAGGCTATATACAGGGGGTACCGGTACAGAGTCAATGTGGAGGCTATATGCAGGGGGTACTGGTACAGAGTCAATGTGGAGGCTATATACAGGGGGTACCGGTACAGAGTCAATGTGGAGGCTATATACAGGGGATACCGGTACAGAGTCAATGTGGAGGCTATATACAGGGGGTACCGGTACAGAGTCAATGTGGAGGCTATATACAGGGGGTACCGGTACAGAGTCAATGTGGAGGCTATATGCAGGGGGTACTGGTACAGAGTCAATGTGGAGGCTATATACAGGGGGTACCGGTACAGAGTCAATGTGGAGGCTATATACAGGGGATACCGGTACAGAGTCAATGTGGAGGCTATATACAGGGGGTACCGGTACAGAGTCAATGTGGAGGCTATATACAGGGGGTACCGGTACAGAGTCAATGTGGAGGCTATATGCAGGGGGTACTGGTACAGAGTCAATGTGGAGGCTATATACAGGGGGTACCGGTACAGAGTCAATGTGGAGGCTATATACAGGGGATACCGGTACAGAGTCAATGTGGAGGCTATATACAGGGGGTACCGGTACAGAGTCAATGTGGAGGCTATATACAGGGGGTACCGGTACAGAGTCAATGTGGAGGCTATATACAGGGGGTACCGGTACAGAGTCAATGTGGAGGCTATATACAGGGGGTACCGGTACAGAGTCAATGTGGAGGCTATATACAGGGGATACCGGTACAGAGTCAATGTGGAGGCTATATACAGGGGGTACCGGTACAGAGTCAATGTGGAGGCTATATACAGGGGGTACCGGTACAGAGTCAATGTGGAGGCTATATACAGGGGGTACCGGTACAGAGTCAATGTGGAGGCTATATACAGGGGGTACCGGTACAGAGTCAATGTGGAGGCTATATACAGGGGATACCGGTACAGAGTCAATGTGGAGGCTATATACAGGGGATACCGGTACAGAGTCAATGTGGAGGCTATATACAGGGGGTACCGGTACAGAGTCAATGTGGAGGCTATATACAGGGGGTACCAGTACAGAGTCAATGTGGAGGCTATATACAGGGGGTACCGGTACAGAGTCAATGTGAGGGGGCACCGGTTTTGAGGTATTTGAGATAATTATTTGAGATAAATCACTGATCTTAATGCAATTGACAAAAACGCCCCTTATTTTAGCGTAACTAGAGGTACTGTTATTACGTGTATTTTCAAAAGTGGACTTGGTGCCACTGAACACGCCGATTGGCACGTTGTTGCTCATTAGAAAAACAAGACTTCAGTTTAGGTGTATTTCTTCCAAATCCCCAGATTTGATCAGATCAGAAAGAATCTAAGATGACTCACGCAATCTGTAATTCATTTGAAGTTTTTGCCGAGGAGGTCTTAGTCACGCAATTTGACATCAAACTAATGCGTCTGGTGCAGTATTTCCCACGTAAAATATGTGACGTGTGAACAATGTTGATTGGCAGGTCTGTCTCACTGTCTATTGGACAGAGAGCAATCAACGCAGCTGTTCACCCCATGTTAGTTGGCAAACGGACCTAGTGGTTAGAGCGTTGGACTAGTAACCGGAAGGTTGCAGGTTCAAACCCCCGAGTTGACAAGGTACAAATCTGTCGTTCTGCCCCTGAACAGGCAGTTAACCCACTGTTCCTAGACCAGTTAACCCACTGTTCCTAGACCGTCATTGAAAATAAGAATTTGTTCTTAACTGACTTGCCTAGTAAAATAAAGGTACAATTAAACATTTAAAAAACACTTCCATTTACCTGTTGTGACGCACAGATGTTCCAAACTCTGTTTTAGACCAGACTGACAATATGACAAATTATCATATTTACACTTCGTAGTCAATTTTGACACAAGAATAAATGTTTCTGGCTCAATGCAACAGACCATTTTCAAAGGGATTTGTTGCTTTTTAAAGGCAGTCACTCTTTAGGCATGAAGTGACTTAAAAAATTAGACCCTTAGACCCGTAAAAAAATAGACCCTTAGACACGTTTCTAAGGTATTTCATGTGTTTCCAAGTTGAATGGGATCCTATGGGCTAATGGCATAACATGATCTGCCTATAAAGAATATGAGGTATTCACCCCTTGGATTTTATACATTTTATTGTTACAAAGTGGAATTAAAATTCATTTAATTGTCTTTAAAAAAAAACATTTTTTTTAAGGTTAATGAAAATAAATATACCTTGATTTATTCACCAACGAGTCAATACCTGTTGGAACGGCTTTGGCAGCGATTACAGCTGTGAGTCTTCTTGGGTGTCTCGAAGAGCTTTCCACACCTGGATTGTAGAATATTTGCTCATTATTCTTGAAAAAGTCTTCAATCTCTGTCAGGGTGTTGAGGATCATGGCAAACAGCAATTTTCAACTTTTGCCATAGATTTTCAAGCAGATTTAAGTGAAAACTGTAACATTCTGGAGTATTCACTGTCTTCATGGTGTATGTTATTGTCCTGCTGAAAGGTGAACTAATCTCCCAGTGTCTGGTGTAAAGCAGACAAACGGCTTTTCCTCTAGGATTTTTCCCTGCGCTCCGTTCAGTTTCTTTTTATCCGGGAAAAACTATATCAAGAATAGCCATGATGCAGCCACCACTATGCTTCAAATCCAGTATATATTGGAATTTCCCAAACATAACATTTTGTATTCAGGACAAAAAGCTTTGCCACGTCTTTTACGGTATTAAGTGGCTTGTTTTGGGAATATTTTTATTCTGTACAGGCGTCCTTCTTTTCACTCTGTCAAGTAGGTTAGTATTGTGGAGTAACTACAATGTTGTTGATCCATCCTCAGTTTTCTCCTATCACAGCCATTCAACTCTGTAACTGTTTTAAAGTCACCATTGGCCTCATGGTGAAATCCCTGAGCAGTTTCCTTCCTCTCCGACCACTGAGTTAGGAAGGACGCCTGTATCTTCGTAGTGTCTGGGTGTATTGAGACCCCATCCCAGTATAATTAATAACTTAATCATGCTATTATGTGACTTGTTAAGCAAATGTTTACCCTTGAAAAAATAAAACCATGACATGTTTTAAGTCTGTGACATGAGGAAAGAACAGATACCCATCTCTGAGCTTCTCGGTTAAAATGTCAAGTTTTCTTAGTGGTAAATGCAGCTGTAATGTTATGGATTCCTATTTTTAAGGTGTCCAATCGAAAACGCATCTTTTGACCAATGGGTAAAATAATGCTAATTGTGTAGAGACTCCTGTTAGAAAACCAACGGTCCAAACCTCATGTCTCTATCATAATCTGTTAAAAACATACTGGTCAACATTAGTGACGACATCAACGTCCAGAGGAACAAAGTGGTCATGAATCAGGAAAATGGCATCCGCTAGGCTAGATGCTAGGAGAGAATGAAGGCTACCTGACAGGCTCACCATTCAACTCAACTTCTCTAATCCACAGGACTATATAGAGGTACCATGCACAACAATAGAAATGCAACAATTTCAAAGATTTTCCCAAGTTACAGTTCATAGGAGAACATCAGTTCATTGAAATATATTCATTAGACCCTAATCTGTGGATTTCAAATGACTGGGAATACAGATCTGTATTCGTGACACATCTCCTTCATAGAGTTGATCAGGCTGTTGATTGTGGCCTGTGGAATGTTCCACTCTTCTTCAATGACTGTAATGTTGTTGGATATTGACTGGAAGACACTGTCGTACATGTCGATCCAGAGCATCCCAAACATGCTCAATGGGTGACATGTCTGGTGAATATGCAGGCCATGGAAGAACTGGGACATTTTCAGTTTCCAGGAATTGTGTACAGATCCTTGCGACATGGGGCCATGCATTATCATGCTGAAACATGAGGTGGTGGCTGTGGATGAATGGTACGACAACGGGCCTCAGGATCTCACAGTATCTCTGTCCGTTCAAATTGCCATAGATAAAATGCAAATGTGTTCATTGTCTGTAGCTTATGCCTGCCCATACCATAACCCCACCGTTACCATGGGGCACTCTGTTCACATCACTAAACCCCTTGCCCACACGACACCACACACGCTGTCTGCCCAGTCCAGTTGAAACAGGGATTCATCCTTGAAGAGCACACTTCTCCAGCGTGCCAGTGGCCATCAAAGGTGATCATTTATCCAGTGAAGTCAGTTACGACGCCCAAATGGAGTCAGTTCAATACCCCGGTGAGGACGACTAGCACGCAGATGAGCTTCTCTGAGACTGTTTCTGACAGTTTGTGCAGAAATTCTTCAGTTGTGCAAACCAACAGTTTCATCAGCTGTCCAGGTGGCTGGTCTCAGATGCTCCCGCAGCTGAAGAAGCCGGATGATGAGGTCATGGACTGGCGTGGTTACACGTGATCTGCGGTTGATTGGCCGGTTGGATGTACTACCAAATTCTCTAAAATGACATTGGGGGCAGTTTATGGTAGAGAAATTATCTGGCAACAGCTCTGGTGGACATTCATACCTGTGTAATGATCATGCTGTTTAATCAGATTCTTGATATGCCACACCTGTCAGGTGGATGGATTATCTTGATGAAGGGGAACTGCTCACTAACAGGGATGTAAACAAATTTGTGCACAAAATGTGAGAGAAATAAGGTTTGGAAAATTTCTGGGATCTTTTATTTCAACTCATGAAACATGGGACCAACACTTTACATGTTGTGTTTATATTTTTGTTCAGTGTATTATTTTAGTATATGTTGACATCAGCAAACCGCTCGTCCACACAACACCGTACACGCCCGCTCGTCCACACAACACCATACACGCCCGGTCGCCCACACAACACCGTACACGCCCGGTCGCCCACACAACACCATACACGCCCGGTCTCCCACACAACACCGTACACGCCCGGTCTCCCACACAACACCGTACACGCCCGGTCTCCCACACAACACCATACACGCCCGGTCTCCCACACAACACCATACACGCCCGGTCTCCCACACAACACCGTACACGCCCGGTCTCCCACACAACACCATACACGCCCGGTCTCCCACAACACCGTACACGCCCGGTCGCCCACACAACACCGTACACGCCCGGTCGCCCACACAACACCGTACACGCCCGGTCGCCCACACAACACCGTACACGCCCGGTCGCCCACACAACACCGTACACGCCCGGTCGCCCACACAACACCGTACACGCCCGGTCGCCCACACAACACCGTACACGCCCGGTCTCCCACACAACACCGTACACGCCCGGTCTCCCACACAACACCGTACACGCCCGGTCTCCCACACAACACCGTACACGCCCGGTCTCCCACACAACACCGTACACGCCCGGTCTCCCACACAACACCGTACACGCCCGGTCGCCCACACAACACCGTACACGCCCGGTCGCCCACACAACACCGTACACGCCCGGTCTCCCACACAACACCGTACACGCCCGGTCGCCCACACAACACCGTACACGCCCGGTCTCCCACACAACACCGTACACGCCCGGTCTCCCACACAACACCGTACACGCCCGGTCTCCCACACAACACCGTACACGCCCGGTCGCCCACACAACACCGTACACGCCCGGTCTCCCACACAACACCGTACACGCCCGGTCGCCCACACAACACCGTACACGCCGGTCTCCCACACAACACCGTACACGCCCGGTCGCCCACACAACACCGTACACGCCCGGTCTCCCACACAACACCGTACACGCCCGGTCTCCCACACAACACCGTACACGCCCGGTCTCCCACACAACACCGTACACGCCCGGTCTCCCACACAACACCATACACGCCCGGTCTCCCACACAACACATACACGCCCGGTCTCCCACACAACACCATACACGCCGGTCTCCCACACACACCATACACGCCCGGTCTCCCACACAACACCATACACGCCCGGTCTCCCACACAACACCATACACGCCCGGTCTCCCACACAACACCATACACGCCCGGTCTCCCACACAACACCATACACGCCCGGTCTCCCACACAACACCATACACGCCCGGTCTCCCACACAACACCATACACGCCCGGTCTCCCACACAACACCATACACGCCCGGTCTCCCACACAACACCATACACGCCCGGTCTCCCACACAACACCATACACGCCCGGTCTCCCACACAACACCATACACGCCCGGTCTCCCACACAACACCATACACGCCCGGTCTCCCACACAACACCATACACGCCCGGTCTCCCACACAACACCATACACGCCCGGTCTCCACACAACACCATACACGCCCGGTCTCCCACACAACACCATACACGCCCGGTCTCCCACACAACACCATACACGCCCGGTCTCCCACACAACACCATACACGCCCGGTCTCCCACACAACACCATACACGCCCGGTCTCCCACACAACACCATACACGCCCGGTCTCCCACACAACACCATACACGCCCGGTCTCCCACACAACACCATACACGCCCGGTCTCCCACACAACACCATACACGCCCGGTCTCCCACACAACACCATACACGCCCGGTCTCCCACACAACACCATACACGCCCGGTCTCCCACACAACACATACACGCCCGGTCTCCCACACAACACCATACACGCCCGGTCTCCCACACAACACCATACACGCCCGGTCTCCCACACAACACCATACACGCCCGGTCTCCCACACAACACCATACACGCCCGGTCTCCCACACAACACCATACACGCCCGGTCTCCCACACAACACCATACACGCCCGGTCTCCACACAACACCATACACGCCCGGTCTCCCACACAACACCATACACGCCCGGTCTCCCACACAACACCATACACGCCCGGTCTCCCACACAACACCATACACGCCCGGTCTCCCACACAACACCATACACGCCGGTCTCCCACACAACACCATACACGCCCGGTCTCCCACACAACACCATACACGCCCGGTCTCCCACACAACACCATACACGCCCGGTCTCCCACACAACACCATACACGCCCGGTCTCCCACACAACACCATACACGCCCGGTCGCCCACACAACACCATACACGCCCGGTCGCCCACACAACACCATACACGCCCGGTCGCCCACACAACACCATACACGCCCGGTCGCCCACACAACACCATACACGCCCGGTCGCCCACACAACACCATACACGCCCGGTCGCCCACACAACACCATACACGCCCGGTCGCCCACACAACACCATACACGCCCGGTCGCCCACACAACACCATACACGCCCGGTCGCCCACACAACACCGTACACGCCCGGTCTCCCACACAACACCGTACACGCCCGGTCTCCCACACAACACCGTACACGCCCGGTCGCCCACACAACACCGTACACGCCCGGTCGCCCACACAACACCGTACACGCCCGGTCGCCCACACAACACCGTACACGCCCGGTCTCCCACACAACACCGTACACGCCCGGTCTCCCACACAACACCGTACACGCCCGGTCTCCCACACAACACCGTACACGCCCGGTCTCCCACACAACACCGTACACGCCCGGTCTCCCACACAACACCGTACACGCCCGGTCTCCCACACAACACCGTACACGCCCGGTCTCCCACACAACACCGTACACGCCCGGTCTCCCACACAACACCGTACACGCCCGGTCTCCCACACAACACCGTACACGCCCGGTCTCCCACACAACACCGTACACGCCCGGTCTCCCACACAACACCGTACACGCCCGGTCTCCCACACAACACCGTACACGCCCGGTCTCCCACACAACACCGTACACGCCCGGTCTCCCACACAACACCGTACACGCCCGGTCTCCCACACAACACCGTACACGCCCGGTCTCCCACACAACACCGTACACGCCCGGTCTCCCACACAACACCGTACACGCCCGGTCTCCCACACAACACCGTACACGCCCGGTCTCCCACACAACACCGTACACGCCCGGTCTCCCACACAACACCGTACACGCCCGGTCTCCCACACAACACCGTACACGCCCGGTCCTCCCACACAACACCGTACACGCCCGGTCTCCCACACAACACCGTACACGCCCGGTCTCCCACACCCCACAACACCGTACACAAACGTTCCTGTTGCGCCTGGTACCTGCTACTATACCCTGTTCAAAGGCACTGAAATATTTTGTCTTACCCGTTCACCCTCTGAATGGCACACAATCTGTGTCTCAAGACATAATCCTTCTTTAACCTGTCTCCTCCCATTCATCAACACTGATTGAAGTGGATTTAACAAGTGACATCAATAAGGGATCATAGCTTTCACCTGGATTCACCTGGTCAGTCTGTCATGGAAATGACATGTCATGGTCCTACAGGCCCTAGTTTCTGCCTTCTTAACAACACTATCAACAAGGCAGGTCCTACAGGCCCTAGTTTCTACCTTCTCAACAGCACTGTCAACAAGGCAGGTCCTACAGGCTCTAGTTTCTACCTTCTTAACAACACTATCAACAAGGCAGGTCCTACAGGCCCTAGTTTCTACCTTCTCAACAGCACTGTCAACAAGGCAGGTCCTACAGGCCCTAGTTTCTACCTTCTCAACAGCACTGTCAACAAGGCAGGTCCTACAGGCCCTGGTTTCTACCTTCTTAACAACACTATCAACAAGGCAGGTCCTACAGGCCCTGGTTTCTACCTTCTTAACAGCACTATCAACAAGGCAGGTCCTACAGGCCCTAGTTTCTACCTTCTCAACAGCACTGTCAACAAGGCAGGTCCTACAGGCCCTGGTTTCTACCTTCTTAACAACACTATCAACAAGGCAGGTCCTACAGGCCCTAGTTTCTACCTTCTTAACAACACTATCAACAAGGCAGGTCCTACAGGCCCTAGTTTCTACCTTCTTAACAACACTATCAACAAGGTTGGTCCTACAGGCCCTAGTTTCTACCTTCTTAACAACACTATCAACAAGGCAGGTCCTACAGGCCCTAGTTTCTACCTTCTTAACAGCACTATCAACAAGGCAGGTCCTACAGGCCCTAGTTTCTACCTTCTTAACAACACTATCAACAAGGCAGGTCCTACAGGCCCTGGTTTCTGCCTTCTTAACAACACTATCAACAAGGCAGGTCCTACAGGCCCTAGTTTCTGCCTTCTTAACAACACTATCAACAAGGCAGGTCCTACAGGCCCTAGTTTCTGCCTTCTTAACAACACCATCAACAAGGCAGGTCCTACAGGCCCTAGTTTCTGCCTTCTTAACAACACTATCAACAAGGCAGGTCCTACAGGCCCTAGTTTCTACCTTCTTAACAACGCTATCAACAAGGTTGGTCCTACAGGCTCTAGTTTCTACCTTCTTAACAACACTATCAACAAGGTTGGTCCTACAGGCCCTAGTTTCTACCTTCTTAACAACACTATCAACAAGGCAGGTCCTATAGGCCCTAGTTTCTACCTTCTTAACAACACTATCAACAAGGCAGGTCCTACAGGCCCTAGTTTCTACCTTCTTAACAACACTATCAACAAGGCAGGTCCTACAGACCCTAGTTTCTACCTTCTTAACAGCCCTATCAACAAGGCAGGTCCTACAGGCCCTAGTTTCTACCTTCTTAACAACACTATCAACAAGGCAGGTCCTACAGGCCCTAGTTTCTACCTTCTTAACAGCACTATCAACAAGGCAGGTCCTACAGGCCCTAGTTTCTACCTTCTTAACAACACTATCAACAAGGCAGGTCCTACAGGCCCTAGTTTCTACCTTCTTAACAGCACTATCAACAAGGCAGGTCCTACAGGCCCTAGTTTCTACCTTCTTAACAACACTATCAACAAGGTTGGTCCTACAGGCTCTAGTTTCTACCTTCTTAACAACACTATCAACAAGGTTGGTCCTACAGGCCCTAGTTTCTACCTTCTTAACAACACTATCAACAAGGCAGGTCCTATAGGCCCTAGTTTCTACCTTCTTAACAACACTATCAACAAGGCAGGTCCTACAGGCCCTAGTTTCTACCTTCTTAACAACACTATCAACAAGGCAGGTCCTACAGACCCTAGTTTCTACCTTCTTAACAGCCCTATCAACAAGGCAGGTCCTACAGGCCCTAGTTTCTACCTTCTTAACAACACTATCAACAAGGCAGGTCCTACAGGCCCTAGTTTCTACCTTCTTAACAGCACTATCAACAAGGCAGGTCCTACAGGCCCTAGTTTCTACCTTCTTAACAACACTATCAACAAGGCAGGTCCTACAGGCCCTAGTTTCTACCTTCTTAACAGCACTATCAACAAGGCAGGTCCTACAGGCCCTAGTTTCTACCTTCTTAACAACACTATCAACAAGGCAGGTCCTACAGGCCCTAGTTTCTACCTTCTTAACAACGCTATCAACAAGGCAGGTCCTACAGGCCCTAGTTTCTACCTTCTTAACAGCACTATCAACAAGGCAGGTCCTACAGGCCCTAGTTTCTACCTTCTTAACAACACTATCAACAAGGCAGGTCCTACAGGCCCTAGTTTCTACCTTCTTAACAACACTATCAACAAGGCAGGTCCTACAGGCCCTAGTTTCTACCTTCTTAATGACACTATCATCAAGGCAGGTCCTACAGGCTCTAGGTTCTACCTTCTTAACAGCACTATCAACAAGGCAGGTCCTACAGGCCCTAGTTTCTACCTTCTTAACAACGCTATCAACAAGGTTGGTCCTACAGGCCCTGGTTTCTACCTTCTTAACAACACTATCAACAAGGTTGGTCCTACAGGCCCTGGTTTCTACCTTCGTAACAACACTATCAACAAGGCAGGTCCTACAGGCCCTAGTTTCTACCTTCTTAACAACACTATCAACAAGGCAGGTCCTACAGGCCCTAGTTTCTACCTTCTTAACAACACTATCAACAAGGCAGGTCCTACAGGCCCTAGTTTAGTCACACCTGGACTACTGTTCAGTCCTGTGGTCAGGTGCCACAAAGAGGGACTAAGGAAAATTGCAGCATGGCTGGCCCTTGGATGTACACCGAGAGCTAACATTACTAATATGCATATCATCTCTCCTGGCTCAAAGTGGAGAAGAGATCGACTTAATCACTACTTGTATTTATGAGCGCTATTGACATGTTGAATGCACCGAGCTGTCTGTCTTAACTACTGGCGCACAGCTCGGACACCCATGCATACCCCACAAGACATGCCACCAGAGGTCTCTTCACAGTCCCCAAGTCCAGATCAGACTATGGAAGGCGCACAGTACTAAGTCCATGACTACATGGAACTCTAGTCCACATCAAGTAACTCATGCAAAATAAGTAAAATTAGATTTATGTATTTTGTGTTGTAGGAATGTGGTAGTAGAGTAGGGGCCTGAGGACACACACACTTAAAATGTTGCGAAATCTGTTGTGAATGTATTGTACTGTTTAAAAAAATGTATAACTTAGTTTTGCTGGACTCCAGGAAGAGTAGCTGCTGCCTTAGCTAATGGGGATCCATAATAAACCCCAGGAAGAGTAGCCGCTGCCTTGACGAGAACTAATGGGGATCCATAATAAACCCCAGGAAGAGTAGCCGCTGCCTTGACGAGAACTAATGGGGATCCATAATAAACCCCAGGAAGAGTAGCTGCTGCCTTGGTAGGAACTAAATGGGGATCCATAATAAACCCCAGGAAGAGTAGCTGCTGCCTTGGCAGGAACTAATGGAGATCCATAATAAACCCCAGGAAGAGTAGCTGCTGCCTTGACAGGAACTAATGGGGATCCATAATAAACCCCAGGAAGAGTAGCTGCTGCCTTGGCAGGAACTAATGGGGATCCATAATAAACCCCAGGAAGAGTAGCTGCTGCCTTGGCAGGAACTAATGGAGATCCATAATAAACCCCAGGAAGATTAGCTGCTGCCTTGGCAGGAACTAATGGGGATCCATAATAAACCCCAGGAAGAGTAGCTGCTGCCTTGGCAGGAACTAATGGGGATCCATGATAAACCCCAGGAAGAGTAGCTGCTGCCTTGGCAGGAACTAATGGGGATCCATAATAAACCCCAGGAAGAGTAGCTGCTGCCTTGGCAGGAACTAATGGGGATCCATAATAAACCCCAGGAAGAGTAGCTGCTGCCTTGGCAGGAACTAATGGGGATCCATAATAAACCCCAGGAAGAGTAGCTGCTGCCTTGGCAGGAACTAATGGGGATCCATAATAAACCCCAGGAAGAGTAGCTGCTGCCTTGGCAGGAACTAATGGGGATCCATAATAAACCCCAGGAAGAGTAGCTGCTGCCTTGGCAGGAACTAATGGGGATCCATAATAAACCCCAGGAAGAGTAGCTGCTGCCTTGGCAGGAACTAATGGGGATCCATAATAAACCCCAGGAAGAGTAGCTGCTGCCTTGGCAGGAACTAATGGGGATCCATAATAAACCCCAGGAAGAGTAGCTGCTGCCTTGGCAGGAACTAATGGGGATCCATAATAAACCCCAGGAAGAGTAGCTGCTGCCTTGACAGGAACTAATGGGGATCCATAATAAACCCCAGGAAGAGTAGCTGCTGCCTTGGCAGGAACTAATGGGGATCCATAATAAACCCCAGGAAGAGTAGCTGCTGCCTTGACAGGAACTAATGGGGATCCATAATAAACCCCAGGAAGAGTAGCTGCTGCCTTGACAGGAACTAATGGGGATCCATAATAAAAACATATAAACGTCCCTTTTTCAGAACCCTGTCTTTCAAAGAATTCGTAAAAATCCCCAAAACTTCCCAGATCTTCATTGTAAAGGGTTTAAACACTGTTTTCCATGCATGTTCATTGAACCATAAACAATTAATGAACATGCACCTGTGGAACGGTCGTTAAGGCACTAACAGCTTATAGATGGTAGGCAATTCATGTCACAGTTATGAAAACCTAGGACACTAAAGAGGCCTTTCTACTGACTCTGAAAAATACCAAAAGAAAGATGCCCAGGGTCCCTGCTCATCTGCGTGAACGTGCCTTAGGCATGCTGCAAGGAGGCATGAGGACTGCAGATGTGGCTAGGGCAATGAATTGCAATGTCTGTACTGTGAGACGCCTAAGACAGCGCTACAGGGAGAAAGGGTGGACAGCTGATCGTCCTCGCCGTGGCAGACCACATGTAACAACACCTGCACAGGATCGGTACATCACACCTGCGGGACAGGTACAGGATGGCAACAACTACCCAAGTTACACCAGGAACGCACAATCCCTCCATCAGTGTTCAGACTGTCCGCAATAGGCTAAGAGAGGCTGGACTGAGGGCTTGTATGCCTGTTGTATAGCAGGTCCTCACCGGACATCACTGGCAACAACATCGCCTATTGGCACAAATCCACCGTCGTTGGCCAGACAGGACTGGGAAAAAGTGCTCTTCACTCTAGAGTAGCGGTTTTGTCTGACATGGGGTAATAGTCGGATTTGCGTTTATCGTCAAAGGAATGAGCGTTACACCGAGGCCTGTACTCTGGAGTAGAGGTCGACTGATTAATCGGAATGGCCGATTTAATTAGGGACGTTTTCATAACAATCTGAAATCGGTATTTTTGGGCGCCGATTTCCCAATGTTTTCTTTCATTTGTAAAAATGTTTTGATACCTTTATTTAACTAGGCAAGTCAGTTAAGAAGAAATACAGTGGGTTAACTGGTCTAGTGGGTTAACTGGTCTAGGAACAGTGGGTTAACTGGTCTAGGAACAGTGGGTTAACTGGTCTAGGAACAGTGGGTTAACTGGTCTAGTGGGTTAACTGGTCTAGGAACAGTGGGTTAACTGGTCTAGTGGGTTAACTGGTCTAGGAACAGTGGGTTAACTGGTCTAGGAACAGTGGGTTAACTGGTCTAGTGGGTTAACTGGTCTAGGAACAGTGGGGTTAACTGGTCTAGGAACAGTGGGTTAACTGGTCTAGTGGGGTTAACTGGTCTAGGAACAGTGGGTTAACTGGTCTAGTGGGTTAACTGGTCTAGGAACAGTGGGTTAACTGGTCTAGTGGGTTAACTGGTCTAGTGGGTTAACTGGTCTAGTGGGTTAACTGGTCTAGTGGGTTAACTGGTCTAGTGGGGTTAACTGGTCTAGTGGGTTAACTGGGTCTAGTGGGGTTAACTGGTCCTAGTGGGTTAACTGGTCTAGGAACAGTGGGGTTAACTGGGTCTAGTGGGTTAACTGGTCTAGTGGGTTAACTGGTCTAGGAACAGTGGGTTAACTGGTCTAGGAACAGTGGGTTAACTGGTCTAGGAACAGTGGGTTAACTGGTCTAGGAACGTGGGTTAACTGGTCAGGAACAGTGGGTTAACTGGTCTAGGAACAGTGGGTTAAACTGGCCTAGGAACAGTGGGTTAACTGGCCTAGGAACAGTGGGTTAACTGGTCTAGGAACAGTGGTTAACTGGTCTAGGAACAGTGGGTTAACTGGTCTAGGAACAGTGGGTTAACTGGTCTAGGAACAGTGGGTTAACTGGTCTAGGAACAGTGGGTTAACTGGTCTAGGAACAGTGGGTTAACTGGTCTAGGAACAGTGGGTTAACTGGTCTAGGAACAGTGGGTTAACTGGTCTAGGAACAGTGGGTTAACTGGTCTAGGAACAGTGGGTTAACTGGTCTAGGAACAGTGGGTTAACTGGTCTAGGAACAGTGGGTTAACTGGTCTAGGAACAGTGGGTTAACTGGTCTAGGAACAGTGGGTTAACTGGTCTAGTGGGTTAACTGGTCTAGTGGGTTAACTGGTCTAGGAACAGTGGGTTAACTGGTCTAGTGGGTTAACTGGTCTAGTGGGTTAACTGGTCTAGGAACAGTGGGTTAACTGGTCTAGGAACAGTGGGTTAACTGGTCTAGGAACAGTGGGCTAACTGGTCTAGTGGGCTAACTGGTCTAGTGGGTTAACTGGTCTAGTGGGTTAACTGGTCTAGGAACAGTGGGTTAACTGGTCTAGGAACAGTGGGTTAACTGCCTTGCTCAGGGGCAGAACGATAGATTTTCACCTTGTCAGCTCAGGGGATCCAAGCTTGCAACCTTACAGTTAACTAGTCCAACACTCTAACCAGACATTCTGGAACTCTTAGTAACTCGCGGGTGTTGTAACATTCTGGAACTCTTAGTTACTCTAACCAGACATGTTTGTAGGTCTGGAATTTGGCTGTGGAGTGAAGGTTTGGCTGTAGTATCCTGTATGTCCTTGTGAAAAACTTGGATTTTATCTACATTTAATCAACTCAAATTAAATTATTTTTGCAGAAGTTCTCAGGAGCTCATGACTCTAACTTCCTCTCTGTTCTTCTCACTTTCTCTCTCTCCTTCTCCATCAGTATCATCATGTCTGGTCTACAGTGCCTTGGTGAAGATAACATCTGGTTTGAGAAGCCCCGCTACGACGAGGCTGAGAGACGCTTCTACGAGGGAGCCAACGGCCCCTCCACACACTCACACCACCAGGTACTGACATAACGACACACACACACTCCACCAGGTACTGACGTAACGACACACACACACTCCACCAGGTACTGACGTAACGACACACACACACTCCACCAGGTACTGACATAACGACACACACACACACACTCCACCAGGTACTGACATAACGACACACACACACTCCACCAGGTACTGACATAACGACACACACACACACTCCACCAGGTACTGACATAACGACACACACACACTCCACCAGGTACTGACATAACGACACACACACACACACTCTCTCTCCCCAGGTACCTGCTTTACTAAAGAACGTGGTGTGATGAGGTGCCATGAGGTTCTGATAGAGTATCAGCTGAGACCCCACTAAGTTGGGACCCTTTCAGACAGTCCTCTGGGTTTGTGCATGTTAAGCCACACTAACCTTTTATTAGCTGGGCTGAAAACATCTGTCAGTCAGTTCTAGCCTCTGTCCTGTCCTCCATGTTTCAACTGGTGCTGCTGGGAATGTTCAGTTAGGATGAAACTCTTAGTAACGCGCGGTAACATTCTGGAACTCTTAGTAACTCGCGGCTGTTGTAACGTTCTGAAACTCTTAGTAACTCGCGGCTGTTGTAACGTTCTGAAACTCTTAGTAACTCGCGGCTGTTGTCACGTTCTGGAACTCTTAGTAACTCGCGGCTGTCGTCACGTTCTGGAACTCTTAGTTGTAACATTCTGAAACTCTTAGTAACTCGCGGCTGTTGTAACATTCTGAAACTCTTAGTAACTCGCGGCTGTTGTAACATTCTGGAACTCTTAGTAACTCGCGGCTGTTGTAACGTTCTGGAACTCTTAGTTGTAACATTCTGAAACTCTTAGTAACTCGCGGCTGTTGTAACATTCTGGAACTCTTAGTAACTCGCGGCTGTTGTAACGTTCTGGAACTCTTAGTAACTCGCGGCTGTTGTAACGTTCTGGAACTCTTAGTAACTCGCGGCTGTTGTAACATTCTGGAACTCTTAGTAACGCGCGGCTGTTGTCACGTTCTGGAACTCTTAGTAACTCGCGGCTGTTGTAACGTTCTGGAACTCTTAGTTGTAACATTCTGAAACTCTTAGTAACTCGCGGCTGTTGTAACGTTCTGGAACTCTTAGTTGTAACATTCTGAAACTCTTAGTAACTCGCGGCTGTTGTAACGTTCTGGAACTCTTAGTTGTAACATTCTGGAACTCTTAGTAACTCGCGGCTGTTGTAACGTTCTGGAACTCTTAGTTGTAACATTCTGGAACTCTTAGTAACTCGCGGCTGTCGTCACGTTCTGGAACTCTTAGTTGTAACATTCTGAAACTCTTAGTAACTCGCAGCTGTTGTAACATTCTGGAACTCTTAGTAACTCGCGGCTGTTGTAACGTTCTGGAACTCTTAGTAACTCGCGGCTGTTGTAACATTCTGGAACTCTTAGTAACTCGCGGCTGTTGTAACGTTCTGGAACTCTTAGTAACTCGCGGCTGTTGTAACGTTCTGGAACTCTTAGTAACACGCGGCTGTTGTAACATTCTGGAACTCTTAGTAACTCGCGGGTGTTGTAACATTCTGGAACTCTTAGTAACTTGCGGCTGTTGTAACATTCTGGAACTCTTAGTTGTAACATTCTTAAACTCTTAGTAACTCGCGGCTGTTGTCACGTTCTGGAACTCTTAGTAACGCGCGGCTGTTGTAACGTTCTGGAACTCTTCGTTACAACAGCCGCGAGTTACTAAGAGTTCCAGAACGTGACGACAGCCGCGCGTTACTAAGAGTTCCAGAACGTTACAACAGCCGCGAGTTACTTTCTGGAACTCTTAGTAACGCGCGGCTGTCGTCACGTTCTGGAACTCTTAGTAACTCGCGGCTGTTGTAACATTCTGAAACTCTTAGTAACTCACGGCTGTTGTAACATTCTGGAACTCTTAGTAACACGCGGCTGTTGTAACGTTCTGGAACTCTTAGTTGTAACATTCTGAAACTCTTAGTAACTCGCGGCTGTTGTAACATTCTGGAACTCTTAGTAACTCGCGGCTGTTGTAACGTTCTGGAACTCTTAGTAACTCGCGGCTGTCGTCACGTTCTGGAACTCTTAGTAACTCGCGGCTGTTGTAACATTCTGAAACTCTTAGTAACACGCGGCTGTTGTAACGTTCTGGAACTCTTAGTAACTCGCGGCTGTTGTAACGTTCTGGAACTCTTAGTAACTCGCGGCTGTTGTCACGTTCTGGAACTCTTAGTAACACGCGGCTGTTGTAACGTTCTGGAACTCTTAGTTGTAACATTCTGGAACTCTTAGTAACACGCGGCTGTTGTAACGTTCTGAAACTCTTAGTAACTCGCGGCTGTTGTAACATTCAGGAACTCTTAGTAACTCGCGGCTGTTGTAACGTTCTGGAACTCTTAGTAACGGCTGTTGTCACGTTCCGGAACTCTTAGTAACGCGCGGCTGTTGTAACATTCTGGAACTCTTAGTTGTAACATTTTGGAACTCTTAGTAACTCGCGGCTGTTGTAACGTTCTGGAACTCTTAGTAACGCGCGGCTGTTGTAACGTTCTGGAACTCTTAGTAACGCGCGGCTGTTGTAACATTCTGGAACTCTTAGTTGTAACATTCTGAAACTCTTAGTAACTCGCGGCTGTTGTAACATTCTGGAACTCTTAGTAACACGCGGCTGTTGTAACGTTCTGGAACTCTTAGTAACGCGCGGCTGTTGTAACATTCTGGAACTCTTAGTAACTCGCGGCTGTTGTAACATTCTGGAACTCTTAGTAACACGCGGCTGTTGTAACGTTCTGGAACTCTTAGTTGTAACATTCTGGAACTCTTAGTAACACGCGGCTGTTGTAACGTTCTGAAACTCTTAGTAACTCGCGGCTGTTGTAACATTCTGGAACTCTTAGTAACTCGCGGCTGTTGTAACGTTCTGAAACTCTTAGTAACTCGCGGCTGTTGTAACATTCTGGAACTCTTAGTAACTCGCGGCTGTTGTAACATTCTGGAACTCTTAGTAACTCGCGGCTGTTGTAACGTTCTGGAACTCTTAGTAACTCGCGGCTGTTGTAACGTTCTCAGAGACAGTGGAGTTGAAATAATGTGGCTCTGGTTAACAATCTATTACTTACATCTTTCTCTGTTTTCAATGTCCCTTATTTCCCGTGGTATTCCTGACGTCTGTTCCTGACGTCTGTTCCTGACGTCTGTTCCCGTACTGTTCCTGACTTCTCTTTCTGTAGTGTTCCCGACGTCGCTTTCTGTAGTGTTCCTGACGTCTATCTTGGTGGACCTGCAATCTTTCTCCTCTTTCTCCTCCTCCTCCTTCATGGCTGTTTCACTGTCCTCTCCTCCCTGTCTGTCCTGTCCTCTCCTCCCTATCTGTTTCACTGTCCTGTCCTCCGTCTGTTTCACTGTCCTGTCCTCCCTGTCTGTTTCACTGTCCTGTCCTCTCCTCCCTGTCTGTTTCACTGTCCTGTCCTCCCTGTCTGTTTCACTGTCCTGTCCTCTCCTCCCTGTCTGTTTCACTGTCCTGTCCTCTCCTCCCTGTCTGTTTCACTGTCCTGTCCTCTCCTCCCTGTCTGTTTCACTGTCCTGTCCTCTCCTCCCTGTCTGTTTCCCTGTCCTCCTTCCCCCCTCCATGTTAACCAGGTAAAGTCAGCGCTCCAAGGTAGAGGACGATCTCGTCCCCAGAAGCGCCAGCACAGGAATGTAAGTCCCCGTCATAAGGGCCTTGTACAGGGCTGAGAAGTGCATGGACTGGACTGGCGTGTACGACACACACAGATTGACCAACCCCCACCCCCCACTCTGCCCTCTGTCCTCTAGCCCATGGATTATCCACTAGATTCAGCCGCAGACCAATTTCTTTCTTGACCGGATGATTGGGGGCCAGAACATAATTACAAATCATTTGTAGAGTCCCAAACAGATATAATGTTTGACTAAAACAGAATCATTTCAAACCGTTCCTCCAGTTGTATACGATCACATGTATCTCTATTATGCGTGGAAATACTTAGGAACAGATTTCTTAAATTAACATTAACAACTTGGAGCTGAAATCCTGGTGTTTTTACAGTTTTCTCAGAATGCTTGGGGGGCCAAATTCGGACCACCAATTGGGGAACCCTGCTCCTGACAGTTAATTATCTGCTCTGTCGGAGAGCTGACCTGTTGACAGTTAAATATCTGCTCTGTCGGAGAGCTGACCTGTTGACAGTTAAATATCTGCTCTGTCGGAGAGCTGACCTGTTGACAGTTAAATATCTGCTCTGTCGGAGAGCTGACCTGTTGACAGTTAAATATCTGCTCTGTCGGAGAGCTGACCTGTTGACAGTTAAATATCTGCTCTGTCGGAGAGCTGACCTGTTGACAGTTAAACATCTGCTCTGTCAGAGAGCTGACCTGTTGACAGTTAAATATCTGCTCTGTCGGAGAGCTGACCTGTTGCCAGTTAAATATCTGCTCTGTCGGAGAGCTGACCTGTTGCCAGTTAAATATCTGCTCTGTCGGAGAGCTGACCTGTTGACAGTTAAATATCTGCTCTGTCGCTGACCTGTTGACAGTTAAATATCTGCTCTGTCGCTGACCTGTTGACAGTTAAATATCTGCTCTGTCGGAGAGCTGACCTGTTGACAGTTAAATATCTGCTCTGTCGGAGAGCTGACCTGTTGCCAGTTAAATATCTGCTCTGTCGGAGAGCTGACCTGTTGACAGTTAAATATCTGCTCTGTCGGAGAGCTGACCTGTTGACAGTTAAATATCTGCTCTGTCGCTGACCTGTTGACAGTTAAATATCTGCTCTGTCGGAGAGCTGACCTGTTGACAGTTAAATATCTGCTCTGTCGGAGAGCTGACCTGTTGACAGTTAAATATCTGCTCTGTCGGAGAGCTGACCTGTTGACAGTGAACGTCCTCTGACCACCGGGTGGGTGGGTGTGTAGTCTTCCTCTGACCACTGTGTATGTGCAGTCTTCCTCTGACCACTGTGTGTGTGTGTGTGTAGTCTTCCTCTGACCACCAGGTGTGTGTGTGTGTAGTCTTCCTCTGAACACTGTGTGTGTGTGTAGTCTTCCTCTGACCACTGTGTGTGTGTGCAGTCTTCCTCAGCCAGCGGGGACCAGGAGTTGGTGTCTCGTATGAAGAGTCTGGAGCTGGAGAACCAGGGACTGCACAAAGGTACGTCTGTCTTTAATTTAATGATCATATTCTGATCTATATTGACGTGGAATATGTCTTTATTGATCCAGTTCACAGACCACAGAAACGGTGATGATTGATGATAATGTTGTGTGTTTGTGTGTAGTGGTGGAGGATCTGAGAGCAGCCTTGTTCAAGCTGGAGAACAGAGTCCGGGTTCTGGAGAGGAGCCCAGCTGTTCCCTGTGCCAAGGTGGGTTTAGAGAAGTCTAATTTACACTGTCCGCTTGGTCTGTTCAAGCAGGAGAACAGAGTCCGGGTTCTGGAGAGGAGCCCAGCTGTTCCCTGTGCCAAGGTGGGTTTAGAGAAGTCTAATTTACGCTGTCCGCTTGGTCTGTTCAAGCGAAATACTTAAATTTAGAACGTCCAAACCCGTCCGCATCTGCATTGGCTGTTGTGGACGCGGAACTCTGCGGACTGGAGCGGACATTCGGTTGAAGATTGAAGGTGTACATTTGGATTTTTCTGTACCAAGAATGGTGTGATCTATGAACGATATTTAGGCTTTATAACTACACTGAACAAACATACGTGTTGGTCTCATGTTTCATGAGCTGAAATAAAAGATCCCAGAAATGTTCCAAACACACACAAATATTATTTATCTAAAATTTGTTTACGTTCCTGTTAGTGAGCATTTCTCCTTCGCCAAGATAATCCATCCACCTGACAGGGCTGGCATATCAAGAATTTGATTTAAACAGCATGATCATTACAAAAGTGGACCTTGTGCTGTGGACAATAAAAGGCCACTAAATTGTACAGTTTTGTCACGCAACACAATGTCAGATGTCTCAAGTTTTGAGGAAGCGAGCAATTGGCATGCTGACTGCAGGAATGTCCACCAGAGCTGTTGCCAGAGAATTGAATGTTAATTTCTCTACCATAAGCAGCAACATCGTTTCGGAGGATTTGTCAGAACGTCCAACCAACCTCACAACCACAGACCACATGTAACCACAACCACAGACCACGCCAGGACCTCCACATCTGGCTTCTTCACCTGCGGGAGCATCTGAGACCAGCCACCTGGACAGCTGATGAAACTGTGGGTTTGCACAACTGAAGAATTTCTGCACAAACTGTCAGAAACAGTCTCAGAGAAGTCGTCCTCACCGGGGTATTGAACTGACTCCATTTGGGCGTCATAACCGACTTCAGTGGATAAATTATCACCTTTGATGGCCACTGGCACGCTGGAGAAGTGTGCTCTTCAAGGATGAATCCCTGTTTCAACTGTACTGGGCAGACAGCGTGTATGGTGTCGTGTGGGCGAGGGGTTTAGTGATGTCAAGGTTGTGAACAGAGTGCCCCATGGTAACGGTGGGGTTATGGTATGGGCAGGCATAAGCTACGGACAACCAACATTTTATTGATGGCAATTTGAATGCACAGAGATACTGTAACGAGATCCTGAGGCCCATCGCTGTGCCATTCATCCACAGCCACCACCTCATGTTTCAGCATGATAATGCACGGCCCCATGTCACAAGGATCTGGACACAATTCCTGGAAGCTGAAAATGTCCCAGTTCTTCCATGGCCTGCATACTCAGACATGTCACCCATTGAGCATGTTTGGGATGCTCTGGATCGACGTGTACGACAGCGTGTTCCAGTTCCCGCCAATATCCAGCAACTTCGCACAGCCATTGAAGAGGAGTGGGACAACACTCCACAGGCCACAATCAACAGCCTGATCAACTCCATGTGAAGGAGATGTGTTGTGCTGCATCAGGAAAATGGTCACACCAGATACTGACTGGTTCTGATCCACACCCTACCTCTTTATTAAGGTATCTGTGACCAACAGATGCAGATCTGTATTCCCAGTCATGTGAAATCCATAGATTAGGGCCTAATGAATTGATTTAAATTAACTGATTTCCTCATGAACTACATCTGAGAAAAATCTTTGAAATTGTTCCATCAGTGTATGAACAATATTTTGTAGATGCTTATTTCTCCTGTCTCCTCCCAGGCGGTGACTGTTCAGTCTGTGAAGGTAGAGGAGGAGGATGATGATGAGATGGATCTCTTTGGGAGTGATGAGGAGGATGAAGAGGCAGAGAGGCTGAAGGAGGAGAGAATCGCTGCTTACGCTGCCAAGAAGTCCAAGAAACCAGCACTCATCGCCAAGTCCTCTATCCTGCTCGATGTCAAACCTGTACGTTGTCCCCTGTCTGTCCTCTGTCCTTCTATCCTGCTCGGTGTCAAACCTGTACGTTGTCCCCTGTCTGTCCTCTGTCCTTCTATCCTGCTCGGTGTCAAACCTGTACGTTGTCCCCTGTCTGTCCTCTGTCCTTCTATCCTGCTCGATGTCAAACCTGTACGTTGTCCCCTGTCTGTCCTCTGTCCTTCTATCCTGCTCGATGTCAAACATGTACGTTGTCCCCTGTCTGTCCTCTGTCCTTCTATCCTGCTCGGTGTCAAACCTGTATGTTGTCCTCTGTCCTTCTATCCTGCTCGGTGTCAAACCTGTATGTTGTCCCCTGTCTGTCCTCTGTCCTTCTATCCTGCTCGGTGTCAAACCTGTACGTTGTCCCCTGTCTGTCCTTCTATCTAATGCTTTCTCCCCACCTCTCTCTTTCTCAGTGGGATGATGAGACAGACATGTCTAAGTTGGAGGAGTGTGTGAGGTCTGTTGTAGCTGACGGTCTGCTGTGGGGTCAGTCCAAGCTGGTTCCCGTGGGTTACGGCATAAAGAAGCTTCAGATCGGGTGTGTTGTCGAGGACGACAAGGTGGGGACAGACCTGCTAGAGGAAGAGATCACCAAGTTTGAGGACTATGTGAGTATCACACGCTGTAGATAACACAACTACTACTAGTGTATTATAGTGATCTGAGGACACATTACCCTGATCTGAGCTACTACTACTAGTGTATTAGTGGTCTGAGGACACGTTACCCTGATCTGAGCTACTACTACTAGTGTATTATAGTGGTCTGAGGACACATTACCCTGATCTGAGATACTACTACTAGTGTATTATAGTGGTCTGAGGACACATTACCCTGATCTGAGCTACTACTACTAGTGTATTATAGTGATCTGAGGACACATTACCCTGATCTGAGCTACTACTACTAGTGTATTATAGTGATCTGAGGACACATTACCCTGATCTGAGCTACTACTACTAGTGTATTATAGTGGTCTGAGGACACATTACCCTGATCTGAGCTACTACTACTAGTGTATTATAGTGGTCTGAGGACACATTACCCTGATCTGAGCTACTACTACTAGTGTATTAGTGGTCTGAGGACACGTTACCCTGATCTGAGATACTACTACTAGTGTATTATAGTGGTCTGAGGACACATTACCCTGATCTGAGCTACTACTACTAGTGTATTATAGTGGTCTGAGGACACATTACCCTGATCTGAGCTACTACTACTAGTGTATTAGTGGTCTGAGGACACATTACCCTGATCTGAGCTACTACTACTAGTGTATTAGTGGTCTGAGGACACATTACCCTGATCTGAGCTACTACTACTAGTGTATTATAGTGATCTGAGGACACATTACCCTGATCTGAGCTACTACTACTAGTGTATTATAGTGGCCTGAGGACACGTTATGTAGTGACGTTACCCTGATCTGAGCTCTTCTATTTCAGGTCCAGAGTGTCGACGTGGCTGCCTTCAACAAGATCTAAGCCTCTCCTCCCTCCTTCCCTCCCCTCCTTCCTTCCTCCCTCCCCTCCCCTCCCCTCCCCTCCCCTCCCCTCCCCTCCCCTCCCCTCCTCTCCTCTCCTCCTTCCCTCCCTCCCTCCCTCCCCTCCCCTCCCTCCTCTCCTCCTTCCCTCCCTCCCCTCCCTCCTCTCCTCCTTCCCTCCCTCCCCTCCCTCCTCTCCTCCTTCCCTCCCTCCCCTCCCTCCTCTCCTCCTTCCCTCCCTCCCCTCCCCTCTCTCCCCTCCCCTCCTCTCCCCTCCTCTCCCCTCCCCTCCCTCCCCTCCCCTCCTCTCCTCCTCCCCTCCCCCCTCTCCAGTCATCCAAAGAGTTACTGCTGCTCTCTGCTTCCAGTTACTAATAAAACACAGCTTTAAGCACAAACACCTGTCTGTCTGTATATAGGTCTGTTAATACAGGACTAGTAAACACCTGTCTGTCTGTATATAGGTCTGTTAATACAGGACTAGTAAACACCTGTCTATATATAGGTCTGTTAATACAGGACTAGTAAACACCTGTCTGTCTGTATATAGGTCTGTTAATACAGGACTAGTAAACACCTGTCTGTCTATATATAGGTCTGTTAATACAGGACTAGTAAACACCTGTCTGTATATAGATCTGTTAATACAGGACTAGTAAACACCTGTCTGTCTGTATATAGGTCTGTTAATACAGGACTAGTAAACACCTGTCTGTCTGTATATAGGTCTGTTAATACAGGACTAGTAAACACCTGTCTATATATAGGTCTGTTAATACAGGACTAGTAAACACCTGTCTGTCTATATATAGGTCTGTTAATACAGGACTAGTAAACACCTGTCTGTCTGTATATAGGTCTGTTAATACAGGACTAGTAAACACCTGTCTGTCTGTATATAGGTCTGTTAATACAGGACTAGTAAACACCTGTCTGTCTGTATATAGGTCTGTTAATACAGGACTAGTAAACACCTGTCTGTATATAGGTCTGTTAATACAGGACTAGTAAACACCTGTCTGTCTGTATATAGGTCTGTTAATACAGGACTAGTAAACACCTGTCTATATATAGGTCTGTTAATACAGGACTAGTAAACACCTGTCTATATATAGGTCTGTTAATACAGGACTAGTAAACACCTGTCTGTCTGTATATAGGTCTGTTAATACAGGACTAGTAAACACCTGTCTGTATATAGGTCTGTTAATACAGGACTAGTAAACACCTGTCTGTCTGTATATAGGTCTGTTAATACAGGACTAGTAAACACCTGTCTGTATATAGGTCTGTTAATACAGGACTAGTAAACACCTGTCTATATATAGGTCTGTTAATACAGGACTAGTAAAGGCCCAGTGAGGGGAAGTAGTCCTGCTACACCCCTATAGACGCCCTTCCACACAGCACCTGAGCCCAGTCAGGGGTACGGCTGGGGGTCCCCCTGTGTCCTCACACACAGGTAGGGATCGGCTGTGTTCACGTTCAGAACCAGCAGCCTCATTTAGAAACGTTGCATATGCACCTAACATACATGCGTCAGTTTTCACAGAAAACTGAAAGTTGCAATCGTAAAAACGGAACTTGACATGAATGTGCCGATCTTTCCCGCCAACCTTAGATCGTGCAGACTCGCTGCCAGAACACAAACGTAGTTTAGTAGTAGTCATGTGGAATATATATCTAAACGTAGTTTAGTAGTAGTCATGTGGAATATATATCTAAATGTAGTTTAGTAGTAGTCATGTGGAATATATATATAAATGTAGTTTAGTAGTAGTCATGTGGAATATATATATAAATGTAGTTTAGTAGTAGTCATGTGGAATATATATATAAATGTAGTTTAGTAGTAGTCATGTGGAATATATATATAAATGTAGTTTAGTAGTAGTCATGTGGAATATATATATAAATGTAGTTTAGTAGTAGTCATGTGGAATATATATCTAAACGTAGTTTAGTAGTAGTCATGTGGAATATATATCTAAATGTAGTCATGTGGAATATATATCTAAACGTAGTTTAGTAGTAGTCATGTGGAATATATATATCTAAACGTAGTTTAGTAGTAGTCATGTGGAATATATATGCTGAAACTTATTCAGAACAATAACAGGTTGCTCAATAGAAATCGTTTGCTGTTTAAAAGAGCAAAAAGTATTTCTACTTTGCATATGAAAATAATTAGAAATAAAAGCATATTTCCTACTATTTATTTCATTTACAAGATCATTGCAAAATAAATTCCTTACCTTTTCTGACTCGCAGAATATACAACAAGACCTACAACAAGTTCGGATAGGCTACCATTCACCCCATCCCTATTTAATGAGACACATTTCACAGTAGTAAATAAGCTATTTCAAGCAGTTTGTTGCTCTCCGCGTTTTAACCGCGCAGTTTAGCAGTAGAATAGACGGTTTTCTAGGCTACTTCTGAACACTGAAATTTCGTTTATACATTTTTTTTTTTAAACACCACATTGCAGAATACATTTCTCATTCATTTTCCGGCCATGAGTTCATATTCCCTAAATAGCCATACAACAAATGATTGTGTGCATCCCATTTAATTGGGCCTATCACATGGTGAACAAAATGTGTTGGTCGCATGTTTCATGTCCTGCTGACGGCCTGGTGGTGATGGTCGTTGTCCTGCTGACGGCCTGGGCGGCCTGGTGGTGATGGTCGTTGTCCTGCTGACGGCAAAGTGCTTGTCGAGGTTAACAACCAGGAAGAGGAAGCAGGACTGACCGTGAGAGCAGAGCCACAACATGAATCTCCTTTAACTTAGAATTTCAGAAAATGTGTGTATAAAAAGTGTATACCAGTATTTCCTAAACACCTGGAGGATTCCCAGCCATTCCACTTGTTCTATTCCACCACCAGCACACCTGGGTCTCCTTCAGTAGAGTAAACGGAGTGAAACAGCAACAGAGTCTCTGAGAATAAGGGAACTAAACGGTCAAAATGTTTCGAGGGACCTGGCCGAATTTGGGTTGTGAAACATTTTGCTACGGACTAATGACCCCAGCTGTGTTAAAAAAATCAAGATGGTGAAAGCTGAACTGTGCCGAGTAAAACATTTTGCGCAATGACCAACCCACAAGACCTAAAAACTAACCCCCCAAATAAATTTGCAGCAAGAGGAATAGCCACATTTATCCAATAGGTGTCTCCATATTACCTTGTTCTCACATCACTTGTCATGACATGCTCCTCTCCTCTCACTCAAGTGACTCGTCGGCAGTACTCTCTCAACACATCCCCCTCCATCCCACCAGTCGCTCAGCAACAGCACATCCCCCTCCATCCCACCAGTTGCTCAGCAACAGCACCTCCCCCTCCATCCCACCAGTCGCTCAGCAACAGCACCTCCCCCTCCATCCCACCAGTCGCTCAGCAACAGCACCTCCCCCTCCATCCCACCAGTC
This sequence comes from Oncorhynchus kisutch, assembly GCF_002021735.2. Taxonomy (NCBI): domain Eukaryota; kingdom Metazoa; phylum Chordata; class Actinopteri; order Salmoniformes; family Salmonidae; genus Oncorhynchus; species Oncorhynchus kisutch. The sequence continues at coordinate 48,589,111 of NC_034203.2, read as the reverse complement.
GCTCAGCAACAGCACCTCCCCCTCCATCCCACCAGTCGCTCAGCAACAACCTGCCTCAAAGTAAAAGGAATAGATGGTGGCCGCAGTGCAATTTAGAAGTAGCCCAAAAACCTGCAACCAATATATTTTGTTTTCAAAGTAGCCTAATTTACAGGAACACTGCAAACATAGAAACCCTGGTCGTGTGCCTTTTTCAGTGTCAGAGTTGTAGCAGGGAGAGTAATACCATTACCAACCACACCACACCACACCAACCACACTACACCAACACAACCAGCCCATTTAGTGGATGACAACACTCAACATTTATTATACAGAAAAAACATCTGATCCGGTCGTGTTCCGAAGCGTTCTGGGGTTAGAGGTCAGTGGTCAGACTTCTTTGGGGGAAAGAGAGCGTACTCTACAGTCAGAGCCACAGCGAAGGCAGCAAAGCCCCATTTAAAGCCCCTCAGCATCACGTCTCCCAGGGATACAGGACGACTGAAGCCTCCCACGTACCTCCACACCTCGTTACTGTGGGAGAGAGAAACATCAGTATCACACAGAGCCTTTGGGAAGTATTCAGACCGCTTGACTTTTCCCACAATCTACACACGATACCCCGTAATGACGCCACGGTACCCCGTAATGACGCCACGGTACACCGTAATGACGCCACGGTACACCGTAATGACGCCACGGTACACCGTGATGACGCCACGGTACACCGTAATGACGCCACGGTACACCGTGATGACGCCACGGTACCCCGTAATGTATATTTTTTTAATAATACTGAAATATTACATTTAACATAAGTATTCAAACTCTTCACTCAGTACTTTGCTGAAGCATCTTTGGCAGCGATTACAGCCTTGAGTCTTCTTGGGTACTATCATTTAGGCCTGATAGCAAAAGTAGCAATAGCAAAAGTTCTGAATACTTATGCAAGTAAGGTATCCATTTTTCTATTTTTAATGAATTTACAAACATTTCTAAAAACCTGTTTTCGCTGTCATTATGGGGTATTGTGTGTAGATTGCTGGGGGGTTTTATATATTTTTAAAATCCATTTTAGAACAAGGTTGTAATTTAACAAGATGTGGACAAAGTCAAGGGGTCTGAATACTTTCCGAAGGCACTGTACATGTACACATCTTTAATGCAACGATCTCCCTCTCTCTCACCGTGCCCATGGGTCCTTCAGACCTCTAGCTGCCAGCCTCTGCTGTGTGAACTCCAGAGGTGTTCCCTCGACCTTCCACTGCTTAAAGTCTGGCAGGTTTAATTTACTGCCGTGGTCTCCTCCCATCCTAACACACAGCGTCAGGGGGTTTGAGTTGTGGAACTAGCTAGCTAAATTAGTTCATGAAAGCATACAGGACACACCACATATTGTAAGAATGTCATAGTACCATAGAGATGTTAGGGTTCCATGATCGGATACTCTTGGATTGTACTGTAGTTAGCTAGATAACTAGCACAGCCTGCCGACTATGGAGCTAGCAAGCTAGTTAGCCTGCTTTTAACATTAGCAGAGGACCTCGGGAAGCAGCAATGACACATTTAACCATGAAACAATTAAATCTAAGTCTTCAGTAGTACAATATATTTATATATCAAACACTTACGTTTTATTTAATGTTTTTGTAATAGTATAAACGCGTTATAGTATGTAACGGTTGTACCTGTCTGTTTGTGACCTCTGTTGTGGATGAAGCACTTCGACAATTGCATCTGATGTACGGCACTGCTACGGTACACGAAAGAGACCAGACTTAGTACGTCTTAGACTTTTGTAGGAGCGCAAACAATCCAGTGTATTTGTCGGTCAGAACCGTAGTCTGGACAGAACTAGGGATGTACATTCTCTTTCAAGGCGATATGGGAACGATACATTTTAGTTTGAAGCGGTTCAGTTTGATTAGGGGACGAATCGATGCATTAACATATGTTATATTTATTTAACTAGGCAAGTCAAGTTAGTTAAGCCGTTGTGATACAGCCTGGATTCGAACCAGGGAGTCTGTAGTGTCGCCTCTAGCACTAAAATGCAGTGTCTTAGACCGCTGAACCAGGGAGTCTGTAGTGACGCCTCTAGCACTAAAATGCAGTGCCTTAGACCTCTGAACCAGGGACTCTGTAGTGACGCCTCTAGCAATAAAACGCAGTGCCTTAGACCTCTGAACCAGGGAGTCTGTAGTGACGCCTCTAGCACTAAAACGCAGTGCCTTAGACCGCTGCGCCACTCGGGAGCCCACACAATAGAAACATTCAACGTTGCATTCTAAATGACTGCTGCTGATAGAACTCATGATCTGCGCCTCTGAAATGACTGTGTGAGAGAGAGATGTAACATGTATGTCTACGGTGTATTTACTATGGGTGTGTGAGTGTGTAAATTATGTATGTACTATGTAGGCACCTGAGCTGAGCTATAAGGGAGACGAGACCTCTACCACCCCACTGGGGGGGGGGGGGGGGTGTAGCCTGTTTTTTTCCCCCCCACTATGTTTCTGAAATCACCATCACCCACTAATTAACTTGTCATTTTTGCAGATTAAATGTTTGAGCTGCTATTGAATCAATATGTATCGTTTTAATTAGCTATGACATAGCAAAGGAATATATAGCACAAATTTGTATTTCACCCCTATTTTAAAACCGAATAATCGCAAAAGTGACTGTGTCGTCGTTATGAGGTTTTATTTAGTATTTAGTTCAAAGCAAAACTTACCAATCCAAATAAAATGTATCGTAATTCAGCAGGAAGAGACAAGAGTTTCCTCAGGTAGTTTAGGCCTGCTTTTATTCTGGTAAAACACATAGATAATCACCTAGCAAATTACATAGGTCTTTACTCAACTAATAAAGCCTCTTATCACCTGAGCCATTTGTATGCTGAGGAGGCTGGTGGCACCTTAATTGGGGAGGACAGGCTCGTGGTAATGGCTGGAGTGGAATAAGTGGAATGGTATCAAATACACCAAAACAAAAGGGTTGCATTCCATTAGCTCTTTTACCGCCATTATCATGAGCCGTCATCCCCTCACGGCCTCCACTGGGGCGGATGTGATTGACCAGAGCCGTCATCCCCTCACGGCCTCCACTGGGGCGGATGTGATTGACCAGAGCCGTCATCCCCTCACGGCCTCCACTGGGGCGGATGTGATTGACCAGAGCCGTCATCCCCTCACGGCCTCCACTGGGGCGGATGTGATTGACCAGAGCCGTCATCCCCTCACGGCCTCCACTGGGGCGGATGTGATTGACCAGAGCCGTCATCCCCTCACGGCCTCCACTGGGGCGGATGTGATTGACCAGAGCCGTCATCCCCTCACGGCCTCCACTGGGGCGGATGTGATTGACCAGAGCCGTCATCCCCTCACGGCCTCGTATTGGTTCGTATTGGTGAATCATGACAGCCCTAGTCAGAACCACAGCCCCAGTCAGAACCACAGCCCCAGTCAGAACCACAGACCCGGTCAGAACCACAGCCCCAGTCAGAACCACAGCCCCAGTCAGAACCACAGCCCCAGTCAGAACCACAGACCCAGTCAGAACCACAGACCCGGTCAGAACCACAGACCCAGTCAGAACCAGCCCCAGTCAGATCTGAGGGACAAGTCAGTGCAATGTAAAGGGTGTTTATTGTAAGGCAGAGCTGTTTCTTTATGAGACGAGTTAGTGAAAACATTATGGTTCATCAGTACTGGCTGTGCATTATCACAACACTAATAACAGCCAATCAATCAGGAGAATTGTCACATAGGCCTATTACCATGTTAATTATCTACAATTATGTACAGTACATGAGATACAGGGCGATACAGGGTCACAGGGCGATACAGGGTCACAGGGCGATACAGGGTCCCACAGGGCGATACAGGGTCACAGGGCGATACAGGGTCATAGGGCGACACAGGGTCACACAGGGCGATACAGGGTCACAGGGCGATACAGGGTCACAGGGCGATACAGGGTCATAGGGCGACACAGGGTCACACAGGGCGATACAGGGTCACACAGGGCGATACAGGGTCACACAGGGCGATACAGGGTCACACAGGTCGATACAGGGTCACAGGGCGATACAGGGTCACAGGGCGATACAGGGTCACACAGGGCGATACAGGGTCACACAGGGCGATACAGGGTCACACAGGGCGATACAGGGTCACAGGGCGATGCAGGGTCTCACAGGGCGATACAGGGTCACAGGGCGATACAGGGTCACAGGGCGACACAGGGTCACACAGGGCGACGCAGGGTCACACAGGGCGATGCAGGGTCACACAGGCCGATGCAGGGTCACACAGGGCGATGCAGGGTCACACAGGGCGATGCAGGGTCACACAGGGCGATGCAGGGTCACACAGGCCGATGCAGGGTCACACAGGGCGATGCAGGGTCACACAGGGCGATGCAGGGTCACACAGGGCGATGCAGGGTCACACAGGGCGATGCAGGGTCACACAGGGCGATGCAGGGTCACACAGGGCGATACAGGGTCACACAGGCCGATACAGGGTGACACAGGCCGATACAGGGTCACACAGGGTGATACAGGGTCACAGGTCGATACAGGGTCACAGGGCGATACAGGGTCACACAGGGCGATGCAGGGTCACACAGGGCGATGCAGGGTCACACAGGGCGATGCAGGGTCACACAGGGCGATGCAGGGTCACACAGGGCGATGCAGGGTCACACAGGGCGATGCAGGGTCACACAGGGCGATACAGGGTCACACAGGGCGATACTGGGTCACAGGGCGATACAGGGTCACGGCGATACAGGGTCACAGGGCGATACAGGGTCACACAGGGCGATACAGGGTCACACAGGGCGATACAGGGTCACACAGGGCAATACAGGGTCACACAGGGAGATACAGGGTCACACAGGGCGATACAGGGTCACACAGGGCGATACAGGGTCACACAGGGCGATACAGGGTCACACAGGGCGATACAGGGTCACACAGGGAGATACTGGGTCACAGGGCGATACAGGGTCACACAGGGTCAGGCTGACAGGACGAGAGGAGACAGATGTAGAGGTCAGCCTCTATAGTGACACTAATCCTTCCATTAATTCATATTGATAGCATTCTGATCAGCTTTCTCAAAAACAATTCTCTAAACATCCACTGTCTGTCTACAATCATATACCCGTCCGTCCGTTGCCATGGGCTGGGCACCGCGGTGCTGGGTTGTTTCCGTAGCGATGACCTTGTTTCCGTAGTGATAGTTAGAGCCTGGCCTTGGGTTTCAGCAGCTCTTTCAGAGTGTCCAGATTCTCTCCCTCTGGGGCCGCAGGCCACGCACTGTGATCTACACACACGAGAGGGAGGTTATAAACTCATGTGTATAAAGTGAGTAACTGTGTGTGTGTGTGTGTGTGTGTACCTACCTGGTATTTCCCACATAGAGTGGTAAAGACTCTGTCCAGCGTCCACCCTCAGAGTGGCTCCAGAGATATAAGAGGCACCAGGAGACAGGAGGAAGCACACTGCTGGAGAGATCTGAGAGAGGGAGACCGTCAGAACACACAGAGAGAGGGAGACCGTCAGAACACACAGAGAGAGGGAGACCGTCAGAACACACACACAGAGAGGGAGACCGTCAGAACACACACACAGAGAGAGACCGTCAGAACACACACACAGAGAGAGACCGTCAGAACACACACAGAGAGAGACCGTCAGAACACACACAGAGAGAGAGGGAGGGAGAGACCGTCAGAACACAGAGAGAGAGGGAGGGAGAGACCGTCAGGACACACAGAGAGAGAGGGAGGGAGAGACCGTCAGAACACACAGAGAGAGAGAGGGAGAGACTGTCAGGACACACAGAGAGCGAGGGAGGGAGAGACCGTCAGGACACACAGAGAGAGAGGGAGGGAGAGACCGTCAGGACACAGAGAGGGAGGGAGGGAGAGACCGTCAGGACACACAGAGAGAGAGGGAGGGAGAGACCGTCAGGACACACAGAGAGAGAGGGAGGGAGAGACCGTCAGGACACACAGAGAGAGAGGGAGGGAGAGACCGTCAGAACACACAGAGAGAGAGGGAGAGACTGTCAGTCTGAAAGCGGTCTGAAGCACTGTGCTGTGTAAATGATGTGTGTACCTCCTCTGGGACTCCCAGTCTTTTAGCAGGGCTGAAAGGAATAGACATCTTAAACAGTGTTGGTCCAAACTCCTTATAGTTCTCAACGGCTGTCTTGGAGATGATGGTACCCTGGAAGAGGTGACAGAGTGACTGGCTTGAAACCCGGGGGCTTCTGTGGCTAGGTACCATAAGACTGGGTTAGCCCACTGAGCTTAAGATAAGGCTTTGAGAGCTTGGGGAGCAAACACAAGTCTTCAGGTCAGTCATATTGTCACATCTTAGCGCAATTACAAATCAGGCAAACTGTGAACACACACACGTACGTACCGGTGCTATGGCGTTGACTCTGACTCCAGACACGGCCCATTCGATGGCCAGAGTCTTAGTTAGGTTGTCTACAGCGGCCCGCGCTGCTCCGGTATGACTGGCCAGAGACAACCCAGACGTCAGCGTGAGGTCCCCTCAGTAAGGTAGGTAGGGTGTAGAGGTGGTAGTAGGTAGGTAGGTAGTGTGTCGAATTGGTAGTAGGTAGGTAGGTAGGTAGGTAGGTAGGTAGGTTGTGTGTAGAGTTGGTAGGTAGGTAGGTAGGTAGTGTGTAGAGTTGGTAGTAGGTAGGTAGGTAGTGTGTAGAGTTGGTAGTAGGTAGTGTGTAGAGTTGGTAGTAGGTAGGTAGGTAGTGTGTAGAGTTGGTAGTAGGTAGTGTGTAGAGTTGGTAGTAGGTAGTGTGTAGAGTTGGTAGTAGGTAGGTAGGTAGTGTGTAGAGTTGGTAGTAGGTAGTGTGTAGAGTTGGTAGTAGGTAGGTAGGTAGTGTGTAGAGTTGGTAGTAGGTAGGTAGGTAGTGTGTAAGAGTTGGTAGTAGGTAGGTAGGTAGTGTGTAGAGTTGGTAGTAGGTAGGTAGGTAGTGTGTAGAGTTGGTAGTAGGTAGGTAGGTAGGTAGGTAGGTAGGTAGTGTGTAGAGTTGGTAGTAGGTAGGTAGGTAGGTAGGTAGTGTGTAGAGTTGGTAGTAGGTAGTGTGTAGAGTTGGTAGTAGGTAGGTAGGTAGTGTGTAAGAGTTGGTAGTAGGTAGGTAGGTAGTGTGTAAGAGTTGGTAGTAGGTAGGTAGGTAGTGTGTAGAGTTGGTAGTAGGTAGGTAGGTAGGTAGGTAGGTAGTGTGTAGAGTTGGTAGTAGGTAGGTAGGTAGTGTGTAGAGTTGGTAGTAGGTAGGTAGGTAGTGTGTAGAGTTGGTAGTAGGTAGGTAGGTAGTGTGTAGAGTTGGTAGTAGGTAGGTAGGTAGTGTGTAGAGTTGGTAGTAGGTAGGTAGTGTGTAGAGTTGGTAGTAGGTAGGTAGGTAGGTAGGTAGTGTGTAGAGTTGGTAGTAGGTAGTGTGTAGAGTTGGTAGTAGGTAGGTAGGTAGTGTGTAGAGTTAGTAGTAGGTAGGTAGGTAGTGTGTAGAGTTGGTAGTAGGTAGGTAGGTAGTGTGTAAGAGTTGGTAGTAGGTAGGTAGGTAGTGTGTAGAGTTGGTAGTAGGTAGGTAGGTAGGTAGGTAGGTAGGTAGGTAGGTAGGTAGGTAGTGTGTAGAGTTGGTAGTAGGTAGGTAGGTAGGTAGGTAGTGTGTAGAGTTGGTAGTAGGTAGTGTGTAGAGTTGGTAGTAGGTAGGTAGGTAGTGTGTAGAGTTAGTAGTAGGTAGGTAGGTAGGTAGGTAGGTAGGTAGGTAGGTAGGTTGGTAGGTAGGTAGTGTTGTAGACTCACGCCATGCCTGGGAAGCCCTTCCACATATCAGCGATGATGTTGACGATCACTCCTCCGTTCTCCTTCATCCATGCAGCATACACTAGGAAAACACACACCATGTTACACACACACACACACACACACACACACACACACACACACATACACACACACATACACACACACATACACACACTCCTACCTTCCTTGCAGCAGTGGAAGGTTCCTGTGAGGTTGGTGTCTATAACAGCCTTCCACCCCTTAGATGAGGTGTGTTCTGCTGGGCTGCTGAACTGACCTCCACCGTTATTTACCAGGTAGTCTATCCGACCATACTGCTGCAACACTGACCCCACCAGAGACTTCACCTACAGCCACGCACACAGAAGAGGTTTCCTGTGATACACCATGGGGTTGGTGTGTGTACCCCTTCCTCCATGTTACAGGATGCTGTGTTGACCTACCTCCTCCTCGTTGCGTATGTTACAGACTATAGGGGTGACAGATGCAGGACTAGACTCAGGGATACTCTGTCTCAGCTCTTCAGCTGCAGCCTCCAGCCTCTCCAACTTCCGACTGGAGATCACCACGTTACAACCTGACACACACAGAGACATATGATCACCACGTTACAACCTGACACACACAGAGACATATGATCACCACGTTACAACCTGACACACACAGAGACATATGATCACCACGTTACAACCTGACACACACAGAGACATATGATCACCACGTTACAACCTGACACACACAGAGACATATGATCACCACGTTACAACCTGACACAGAGAGACATATGATCACCACGTTACAACCTGACACAGAGAGACATATGATCACCACGTTACAACCTGACACACACAGAGACATATGATCACCACGTTACAACCTGACACACACAGAGACATATGATCACCACGTTACAACCTGACACACACAGAGACATATGATCACCACGTTACAACCTGACACACACAGAGACATATGATCACCACGTTACAACCTGACACACACAGAGACATATGATCACCACGTTACAACCTGACACACACAGAGACATATGATCACCACGTTACAACCTGACACACACAGAGACATATGATCACCACGTTACAACCTGACACACACAGAGACATATGATCACCACGTTACAACCTGACACAGAGAGACATATGATCACCACGTTACAACCTGACACACACAGAGACATATGATCACCACGTTACAACCTGACACAGAGAGACATATGATCACCACATTACAACCTGACACACACAGAGACATATGATCACCACGTTACAACCTGACACAGAGACATATGATCACCACGTTACAACCTGACACACACAGAGACATATGATCAGTGCCAATGGTATTCACACATGTAGCTGCTACTAGAACTCGGTGCCAATGTAATATTGTCTTTTGAACAGAGATCAGTGTATCTCGGGCCGCATTTCTTAAAGTATTGGTGTCGGACCTGTTAGTGGTCAGTGCACATTTATAATTGTTTCGTTAAACTACTGTAATTGATTTGGCCAAGTGCATCTGCAGACTCTGCTCAGTTTGCCAGCTGCGCCAGGGTGGCAGGGCGGCAGGGAGACAGGGTGGCAGGGAGACAGGGTGGCAGGGAGATGCCGGTGCTTCCCGGTTTACCGGATCCTTTTTTCTGCCGTTTTGTTGAAGATCACTCGGTGACCCCCACGACGCAGCGCTGTTGTCCAGGCAACAGATGACGTGCTGTCCGTTACGGACTTGTCATTCCCACTCGCCGTCACTCACCGCGGTCATCAAATGGACTCAAACTAGGCACAAGTTCTGACTGAAACGCAAATACAGCGATGAGTTTCTCTCTCTCTTTCATACAAACTTACAACGAGGAGCGCCCACAGTGCTTAGTAATGAGACTCGCATAACAAACAAATTAATAAAACGACACGTCCTGACCAAACATCCACAGCATGATGGTAAACCCAGAGAGGTCTTTGAGAACAGGGCAGCATGCTTCAGGAAACAGGGCTTCAGGAAACAGGGCTTCGGGAAACAGGGCTTCAGGAAACAGGGCTTCAGGAAACAGGGCTTCAGGAAACAGGGCTGCAGGAAACAGGGCTTCGGGAAACAGGGTTTCGGGAAACAGGGATTCGGGAAACAGGGCTTCGGGAAACAGGGCTTCGGGAAACAGGGTTTCGGGAAACAGGGATTCGGGAAACAGGGCTGCGGGAAACAGGGCTTCGGGAAACAGGGTTTCGGGAAACAGGGATTCGGGAAACAGGGCTTCGGGAAACAGGGCTTCGGGAAACAGGGCTTCGGGAAACAGGGATTCGGGAAACAGGGCTTCGGGAAACAGGGATTCGACTGTGGACCAGTCAGTCAACTAGAAAGGGATTGTTGTAATTTTATAACAGGTGATGATCAGCAGATATAAGGGAGTACTATCTCTCATAGTAGTAGATGTGAGTTTCTCTTTCAAACAATCCCCTGGCCTTGTACACAGCTAATAGCTAACGTTAGCCAAAGCAAGCTAGCTACTGATAGTGCAACGCTTAGTAACAGTACACACTAAGACTAAAAATGATCAGGCCTACTGTACATCTCACTGTAGAAATTATTGTTGAAAACTAGTCTAGGTTGGAACTGTTGCTGTTAAAATACAAGTAATAATTAGTATTCTGAACTGGAATAAATTGATTGAAGCAAGACGCTGTTTGAAGCAAACATTCATCTACAACAGGAAGTGGTCTCCTGCCTGACTGAGAACCCACCTCACACAGTTCTGGGTTGTTCATCTACAACAGGAAGTGGTTTCCTGCCTGAGAACCCACCTCACACAGTTCTGGGTTGTTCATCTACAACAGGAAGTGGTCTCCTGCCTGAGAACCCACCTCACACAGTTCTGGGTTGTTCATCTACAACAGGAAGTGGTTTCCTGACTGAGAACCCACCTCACACAGTTCTGGGTTGTTCATCTACAACAGGAAGCGGTCTCCTGACTGACTGAGAAACCACTCACACAGTTCTGGGTTGTTCATCTACAACAGGAAGCGGTTTCCTGACTGAGAACCCACCTCACACAGTTCTGGGTTGTTCATCTACAACAGGAAGTGGTTTCCTGCCTGACTGAGAACCCACCTCACACAGTTCTGGGTTGTTCATCTACAACAGGAAGTGGTCTCCTGCCTGACTGAGAACCCACCTCACACAGTTCTGGGTTGTTCATCTACAACAGGAAGTGGTCTCCTGACTGACTGAGAACCCACCTCACACAGTTCTGGGTTGTTCATCTACAACAGGAAGTGGTTTCCTGACTGACTGAGAACCCACCTCACACAGTTCTGGGTTGTTCATCTACAACAGGAAGTGGTCTCCTGCCTGACTGAGAACCCACCTCACACAGTTCTGGGTTGTTCATCTACAACAGGAAGTGGTCTCCTGACTGAGAACCCACCTCACACAGTTCTGGGTTGTTCATCTACAACAGGAAGTGGTCTCCTGCCTGACTGAGAACCCACCTCACACAGTTCTGGGTTGTTCATCTACAACAGGAAGTGGTCTCCTGACTGAGAACCCACCTCACACAGTTCTGGGTTGTTCATCTACAACAGGAAGTGGTCTCCTGCCTGACTGAGAACCCACCTCACACAGTTCTGGGTTGTTCATCTACAACAGGAAGTGGTCTCCTGCCTGACTGAGAACCCACCTCACACAGTTCTGGGTTGTTCATCTACAACAGGAAGTGGTCTCCTGACTGACTGAGAACCCACCTCACACAGTTCTGGGTTGTTCATCTACAACAGGAAGTGGTTTCCTGACTGACTGAGAACCCACCTCACACAGTTCTGGGTTGTTCATCTACAACAGGAAGTGGTCTCCTGCCTGACTGAGAACCCACCTCACACAGTTCTGGGTTGTTCATCTACAACAGGAAGTGGTCTCCTGCCTGACTGAGAACCCACCTCACACAGTTCTGGGTTGTTCATCTACAACAGGAAGTGGTCTCCTGCCTGACTGAGAACCCACCTCACACAGTTCTGGGTTGTTCATCTACAACAGGAAGTGGTCTCCTGCCTGACTGAGAACCCACCTCACACAGTTCTGGGTTGTTCATCTACAACAGGAAGTGGTCTCCTGCCTGACTGAGAACCCACCTCACACAGTTCTGGGTTGTTCATCTACAACAGGAAGTGGTCTCCTGCCTGACTGAGAACCCACTCACACAGTTCTGGGTTGTTCATCTACAACAGGAAGTGGTCTCCTGCCTGACTGAGAACCCACCTCACACAGTTCTGGGTTGTTCATCTACAACAGGAAGTGGTCTCCTGCCTGACTGAGAACCCACTCACACAGTTCTGGGTTGTTCATCTACAACAGGAAGTGGTCTCCTGCCTGACTGAGAAACCACTCACACAGTTCTGGGTTGTTCATCTACAACAGGAAGTGGTCTCCTGCCTGACTGAGAACCCACTCACACAGTTCTGGGTTGTTCATCTACAACAGGAAGTGGTCTCCTGCCTGACTGAGAACCCACTCACACAGTTCTGGGTTGTTCATCTACAACAGGAAGTGGTCTCCTGCCTGACTGAGAACCCACTCACACAGTTCTGGGTTGTTCATCTACAACAGGAAGTGGTCTCCTGCCTGACTGAGAACCCACACACAGTTCTGGGTTGTTCATCTACAAACAGGAAGGGGTCTCCTGCCTGACTGAGAAAGCAGTAGTCCAGTTTGGCTTCACATACCTATGTGAGTCAGGGTTCTCAACTCTGACGTACATAAACAACAAGTCCAGAAACAGTCTCCAGGCTGAGCATGACCTCAGTGTTGTCAAGAACAGAGTCCAGAATAGACCTGCTCTCATTAGCACTGTGTGTGTTTTCTGGTCTACATATGTGATCAATCACTTTATTCCAGTTCAGAATGAAAATGATTTGATGTATTTTGGCAGCAACAGTTCCAACCTAGACTGATATGTCAGTGTTTTTAATGGGGGGAAATAAACATGAATACATATTCATATGAATATTTAATTTAATTGTTATTTGTTTTTGTCTATATTGCATTTGTTTGAGGCATAAGAGCAATGAAATATTAATAATATACCGATATGTATGTATAGTTGCATATTTTCCTAAGCATGGGTCCCAGGAAAACAGAATTTCTCGTTTGGGTCCCAGGCTGAAAAAGTGTACGAACCCCTGATCTAGGGTAAAGTTCACTCAGTGCTGCTATAACCTAGTTAGCGACTCCCTGCCTGTGTCTAAACGCTGACACACACAGAGTAATCGATACGTCTGAACACAACACACTACATACCCAGCTTCAGCAGGTCGGAGGAGATGGCTTTACCGATTCCGGTGCCTCCTCCCGTTACCACCGCCACTTTGTGGTTGAACAGACCCGCTTTAAACACACCGGAGACGGCCATGATTCTCCCTGCTTCTCGGTGCTAGTCATGTGATCTGTCGTGTTTTTGAGCGCCCTTGTGGCGCCCTCTCCAGGATACAGACGGTATTACAGCCGACTGATAATGTCCTTTAGCGATGGGCGTTCAGCCGGTATTACAGCCGACTGATAATGTCCTTTAGCGATGGGCGTTCAGCCGGTATTACATCCGACTGATAATGTCCTTTAGCGATGGGCGTTCAGCCGGTATTACATCCGACTGATAATGTCCTTTAGCGATGGGCGTTCAGCCGGTATTACAGCCGACTGATAATGTCCTTTAGCGATGGGCGTTCAGCCGGTATTACAGCCGACTGATAATGTCCTTTAGTGATGGGCGTTCAGCCGGTATTACAGCCGACTGATAATGTCCTTTAGTGATGGGCGTTCAGACGGTATTACAGCCGACTGATAATGTCCTTTAGTGATGGGCGTTCAGACGGTATTACAGCCGACTGATAATGTCCTTTAGTGATGGGCGTTCAGCCGGTATTACAGCCGACTGATAATGTCCTTTAGTGATGGGCGTTCAGACGGTATTACAGCCGACTGATAATGTCCTTTAGTGATGGGCGTTCAGACGGTATTACAGCCGACTGATAATGTCCTTTAGTGATGGGCGTTCAGCCGGTATTACAGCCGACTGATAATGTCCTTTAGCGATGGGCGTTCAGCCGGTATTACAGCCGACTGATAATGTCCTTTAGCGATGGGCGTTCAGCCGGTATTACAGCCGACTGATAATGTCCTTTAGTGATGGGCGTTCAGACGGTATTACAGCCGACTGATAATGTCCTTTAGTGATGGGCGTTCAGCCGGTATTACAGCCGACTGATAATGTCCTTTAGAGATGGGCGTTCAGCCGGTATTACAGCCGACTGATAATGTCCTTTAGCGATGGGCGTTCAGCCGGTATTACAGCCGACTGAAAATGTCCTTTAGCGATGGGCGTTCAGCCGGTATTACATCCGACTGATAATGTCCTTTAGCGATGGGCGTTCAGCCGGTATTACAGCCGACTGATAATGTCCTTTAGCGATGGGCGTTCAGCCGGTATTACAGCCGACTGATAATGTCCTTTAGCGATGGGCGTTCAGCCGGTATTACAGCCGACTGATAATGTCCTTTAGCGATGGGCGTTCAGCCGGTATTACAGCCGACTGATAATGTCCTTTAGCGATGGGCGTTCAGACGGTATTACAGCCGACTGATAATGTCCTTTAGCGATGGGCGTTCAGCCGGTATTACAGCCGACTGATAATGTCCTTTAGTGATGGGCGTTCAGCCGGTATTACAGCCGACTGATAATGTCCTTTAGTGATGGGCGTTCAGCCGGTATTACAGCCGACTGATAATGTCCTTTAGTGATGGGCGTTCAGCCGGTATTACAGCCGACTGATAATGTCCTTTAGTGATGGGCGTTCAGCCGGTATTACAGCCGACTGATAATGTCCTTTAGTGATGGGCGTTCAGCCGGTATTACAGCCGACTGATAATGTCCTTTAGTGATGGGCGTTCCGGATCTGTTCAGTGAGACGGTTCTTTTGGCTCTCAAACAGCTCTTTAAAAAAAATATGTTTTCTATTTTTTCAAGTCAAACAGTTTGCGAAAGTTTGACTATGATTGGTGTTAAAACAATTTCAAATTAAATTATTAAATGAAATCATACTCTACCTTAACCACAATGTATTTAAAAATGCATTGGTTTGTTATGGAAAAGAATGCTATTAAACATTTACATTTAAAGTCTAACTGTGTAATGTATGTAAACAAAGTGTGTATAAATCTAAACATTCAAAACTAACACAATCTCAACAACATACAGATGAAGTCAGAAGTGTGTATAAATCTAACCATTCAAAACTAACACAATCTCAACAACATACAGATGAAGTCAGAAGTTTACATACACTTAGGTTGGAGTCATTAAAACTAGTTTTTCAACCACTCAAATTTCACACAAATTTCTTGATAATTTCTTGATAATTTCTTGTATAGTTTTGGCAAGTCGGTTAGGACATCTACTTTGTGCATGACACAAGTCATTTTTCCAACAATTGTAAAAAAGACAGATTTTTTTAAATTATAATTCCCTGTATCACAATTCCAGTAGGTCAGAAGTTGACATACACTAAATTGACTGTGCCTTTAATCAGCTTGGAATATTCCAGAAAATGATGTCATGGCTTTAGAAGCTTCTGATAGGATAATTGACATCATTTGAGTCAATTGGAGGTGTACCTGTGGATTTATTTCAAGGCCTACCTTCAAACTCAGTGCCTCTTTGCTTGACATCATGGGAAAATCAAAAGAAATCATCCAAGACCTTGTAGACCTCCACAAGTCTGGTTCATCCTTGGGGCAATTTTCAAACGCCTGAAGGTACCACGTTCATCTGTACAAACAATAGTACGCAAGTATAAACACCATGGGACCACGCAGCCATCATACCGCTCAGGAAAGAGATGCATTCTGTCTCCTAGAGATGAACGTACTTTGGTGCGAAAAGTGCAAATCAATCCCAGAACAACAGCAAAGGACCTTGTGAAGATGCTGGAGGAAACAGGTACAAAATAATCTATGTCCACAGTAAAATGAGTCCTATATCGACATAACCTGAAAGGCCGCTCAGCAAGGATGAAGCCACTGCTCCAAAACCGCCATAAAAAAGCCAGACTACAGTTTTCAACTGCACATGGGGACATATATTGTACTTTTTGGAGAAATGTCCTCTGGTCTGATGAAACAATAATAGAAGTTTTGGGACATAATGACCATCGTTATGTTTGGAGGAGAAAGGGGAGGCTTGCAAGCTGAAGAACACCACCCCAACCATGAAGCATGGGGGTGGCCGCATCATGTTGTGGGGGTGCTTTGCTGCAAGAGTGACTGGTGCACTTCACAAAATAGATGGCATCATGAGGCAGGAAAATTATGTGGATGTATTCAAGCAACATCTCAAGACATTATTTTATTTTTCTGTTATTTTACCAGGTAAATTGACTGAGAACACGTTCTCATTTACAGCAACGACCTGGGGAATAGTTACAGGGGAGAGGAGGGGGATGAATGAGCCAATTCTAAACTGGGGATTATTAGGTGACCGTGATGGTTTGAGGGCCAGATTGTCAAGCCCGGCTGATATGTAGGGGTCCAGATTTTGCAGCTCTTTCAGAACATCAGTTATCTGGATTTGGGTGAAGGAGAAATGGTGGGGGCTTTGGCGGTTTGCTGTCGAGGGTGCCGGGCAGTTGACCGGGGTAGGGGTAGCCAGGTGGAAAGCAGGGCAGTTGACCGGGGGAGGGGTAGCCATGTGGAAAGCAGGGCAGGTGACCGGGGTAGGGGTAGCCAGGTGGAAAGCATAGCAAGCTGTAGAAAAATGCTTATTGAAATGTTCAATTATTGTGGATTTATCGGCAGTGACAGTGTTTCCTAGCCTCAGTGCAGTGGGCAGCTGGGAGGAGGTGCTCTTATTCTCCATGGACTTTACAGTGTCCCAGAACTTTTTGGAGTTTGTGCTACAGGATGTATATTTCTGTTTGAAAAAGCTAGCCTTAGCTTTCCTAACTTCCCTAAAAAGTTGCATATCACGGGGGCTATTCGATGCTAATGCAGAACGCCACAGGAGGTTTTTGTGCTGGTCAAGGGCAGTCAGGTCTGGAGAGAACCAAGTGCTATATCTGTTCCTGGTTCTAAATTTTTTGAATGGGGCATGCTTATTTAAGATGGTGAGGGAGGCACTTTTAAAGAATAACCAGGCATCCTCTACTGACGGGATGAGGTCAATGTCATTCCAGGATACCCCGGCCAGGTCGATTAGAAAGGCCTGCTCGCTGAAGGGTTTTATGGCTGTAATTATGCTGTAATAGATTGTGTCAGGGGGCTGGGGTCAGTCTGTTATATCTGGAGTATTTCTCCTGTCTTATCCGGTGTCCTGTGTGAATTTAAGTATGCTCTCTCTAATCCTCTCTCTTTCGGAGGACCTGAGCCCTAGGACCATGCCTCAGGACTACCTGGCCTGATGACTCCTTGCTGTCCCCAGTCCACCTGGCCGTGCTGCTGCTCCAGTTTCAACTGTTCTGCCTGCGGCTATGGAACCCTGACCTGTTCACCGGACGTGCTACCTGTCCCAGATCTGCTGTTTTCAACTCTCTAGAGACAACAGGAGCGGTAGAGATACTCTCAATGATCGGCTATGAAAAGCCAACTGACATTTACTCCTGAGGTGCTGACCTGTTGCACCCTCGACAACAACTGTGATTATTATTATTTGACCCTGCTGGTCATTTATGAACATTTGAACATCTTGGCCATGTTCTGTTATAATCTCCACCCGGCACAGCCAGAAAAGCACTGGCCTCCCCTCATAGCCTGGTTCCTCTCTAGGTTTCTTCCTAGGTTCTGGCCTTTCCAGGGAGTTTTTCCTAGCCACCGTGCTTCTACACCTACATTGCTTGCTGTTTGGGGTTTTAGGCTGGGTTTCTGTACAGCACTTTGAGATATCAGCTGATGTAAAAAGGGATTTCTAAATACATTTGATTGATTTAATTTGTAAAAATCCTCATCACACACAGAAATGTTTGCAAATGTATTCAAAATAAAACAGAAATATCTTATCATCCATCATCCTGTTTCCATTGATCATCATTGAGATATTTCTACAACTTGGAGTCCACCTGAGGTAAATTCAATTGATTGGACAAGATTTGGAAAGGCACACACCTGTCTTTATAAGGTCCCACAGTTGACAGTGCATGTCAGAGCAAAAACCAAGCCGTGAGGTCGAAGGAATTGTCCATAGAGCCCTGAGACCGGATTGTGTCAAGGCACCGATCTGGGGAAAGGAAACAAAATATTTCTGCAGTATTGAAGGTCCCCAAGAACACAGTGGCCTCCATCATTCTTAAAAGGAAGTTTGGAACCACCAAGACTCTTCCTAGAGCTGGCCGCCCGGCCAAACTGAGCAATTAGGGGAGAAGGGCCTTGGTCAGAGGGGTGACCAAGAAACCAATGGTCACGGACAGAGCTCCAGAGTTCCTCTGTGGAGATGGGAGAACCTTCCAGAAGGACAACCATCTCTGCAGCACTCCACCAATCCGGTCTGTATGGTATTGGCCAGATGGAAGCCACTCCTCAGTAAAAGGCACCTGGCACCATCCCTACAGGGAATCATGGTGGCAGCATCATGCTGTGGGGATGTTTTTCAGCGGCAGGGACTGGCAAACTAGTCAGGATCGAGGGAAAGATGAAAAATATGAAAAGATGAACAGAGCAAAGTACAGAGAGATCCTTGATGAAAACCTGCTCCAGTTCTGACAATGCAGTAATAACCAACAAGTAATCTAACAAATTCACAGCAACTACCTTATACACACACAAGTAAAGGGATGAATAAGAATATGTACATATAAATATATGGATGAGTGATGGCCGTGCGGCATAGGCAAGATGCAGTAGATGGTATAGAGTACAGTATATACATATGAGATGAGTAATGTAGGGTGTGTAAACATGATATAAAGTGGCATTGTTTAAAGTGGCTAGTGATATATTTATTACATCAATTTTTTTAATTATTAAACTGGGGTGTGAGTCAGTATGTTGGCAGCAGCCTCTCTATGTTAGTGGTGGCTGTTTAACAGTCTGATGACCAGAGAGTTGAGTCAGTATGTTGGCAGCAGCCTCTCTATGTTAGTGGTGGCTGTTTAACAGTCTGATGACCAGAGAGTTGAGTCAGTATGTTGGCAGCAGCCTCTCTATGTTAGTGGTGGCTGTTTAACAGTCTGATGACCAGAGAGTTGAGTCAGTGTGTTGGCAGCAGCCTCTCTATGTTAGTGGTGGCTGTTTAACAGTCTGATGACCAGAGAGTTGAGTCAGTATGTTGGCAGCAGCCTCTCTATGTTAGTGGTGGCTGTTTAACAGTCTGATGACCAGAGAGTTGAGTCAGTATGTTGGCAGCAGCCTCTCTATGTTAGTGGTGGCTGTTTAACAGTCTGATGACCAGAGAGTTGAGTCAGTATGTTGGCAGCAGCCTCTCAATGTTAGTGGTGGCTGTTTAACAGTCTGATGGCCAGAGAGTTGAGTCAGTATGTTGGCAGTAGCCTCTCTATGTTAGTGGTGGCTGTTTAACAGTCTGATGACCAGAGAGTTGAGTCAGTATGTTGGCAGCAGCCACTCAATGTTAGTGGTGGCTGTTTAACAGTCTGATGACCAGAGAGTTGAGTCAGTATGTTGGCAGCAGCCTCTCTATGTTAGTGGTGGCTGTTTAACAGTCTGATGACCAGAGAGTTGAGTCAGTATGTTGGCAGCAGCCTCTCTATGTTAGTGGTGGCTGTTTAACAGTCTGATGACCAGAGAGTTGAGTCAGTATGTTGGCAGCAGCCTCTCTATGTTAGTGGTGGCTGTTTAACAGTCTGATGACCAGAGAGTTGAGTCAGTATGTTGGCAGCAGCCTCTCTATGTTAGTGGTGGCTGTTTAACAGTCTGATGACCAGAGAGTTGAGTCAGTATGTTGGCAGCAGCCTCTCTATGTTAGTGGTGGCTGTTTAACAGTCTGATGACCAGAGAGTTGAGTCAGTATGTTGGCAGCAGCCTCTCTATGTTAGTGGTGGCTGTTTAACAGTCTGATGACCAGAGAGTTGAGTCAGTATGTTGGCAGCAGCCACTCAATGTTAGTGGTGGCTGTTTAACAGTCTGATGACCAGAGAGTTGAGTCAGTATGTTGGCAGCAGCCTCTCTATGTTAGTGGTGGCTGTTTAACAGTCTGATGACCAGAGAGTTGAGTCAGTATGTTGGCAGCAGCCTCTCTATGTTAGTGGTGGCTGTTTAACAGTCTGATGACCAGAGAGTTGAGTCAGTATGTTGGCAGCAGCCTCTCTATGTTAGTGGTGGCTGTTTAACAGTCTGATGGCCAGAGAGTTGAGTCAGTATGTTGGCAGCAGCCTCTCTATGTTAGTGGTGGCTGTTTAACAGTCTGATGACCAGAGAGTTGAGTCAGTATGTTGGCAGCAGCCTCTCTATGTTAGTGGTGGCTGTTTAACAGTCTGATGACCAGAGAGTTGAGTCAGTATGTTGGCAGCAGCCACTCAATGTTAGTGGTGGCTGTTGAACAGTCTGATGACCAGAGAGTTGAGTCAGTATGTTGGCAGTAGCCTCTCTATGTTAGTGGTGGCTGTTTAACAGTCTGATGGCCAGAGAGTTGAGTCAGTATGTTGGCAGCAGCCTCTCTATGTTAGTGGTGGCTGTTGAACAGTCTGATGACCAGAGAGTTGAGTCAGTATGTTGGCAGCAGCCTCTCTATGTTAGTGGTGGCTGTTTAACAGTCTGATGGCCAGAGAGTTGAGTCAGTATGTTGGCAGCAGCCTCTCTATGTTAGTGGTGGCTGTTTAACAGTCTGATGGCCAGAGAGTTGAGTCAGTATGTTGGCAGCAGCCTCTCTATGTTAGTGGTGGCTGTTTAACAGTCTGATGGCCAGAGAGTTGAGTCAGTATGTTGGCAGCAGCCTCTCTATGTTAGTGGTGGCTGTTGAACAGTCTGATGACCAGAGAGTTGAGTCAGTATGTTGGCAGCAGCCTCTCTATGTTAGTGGTGGCTGTTTAACAGTCTGATGACCAGAGAGTTGAGTCAGTATGTTGGCAGCAGCCTCTCTATGTTAGTGGTGGCTGTTTAACAGTCTGATGACCAGAGAGTTGAGTCAGTATGTTGGCAGCAGCCTCTCTATGTTAGTGGTGGCTGTTTAACAGTCTGATGACCAGAGAGTTGAGTCAGTATGTTGGCAGCAGCCTCTCTATGTTAGTGGTGGCTGTTTAACAGTCTGATGACCAGAGAGTTGAGTCAGTATGTTGGCAGCAGCCTCTCTATGTTAGTGGTGGCTGTTTAACAGTCTGATGACCAGAGAGTTGAGTCAGTATGTTGGCAGCAGCCTCTCTATGTTAGTGGTGGCTGTTTAACAGTCTGATGACCAGAGAGTTGAGTCAGTATGTTGGCAGCAGCCACTCAATGTTAGTGGTGGCTGTTTAACAGTCTGATGACCAGAGAGTTGAGTCAGTATGTTGGCAGCAGCCTCTCTATGTTAGTGGTGGCTGTTTAACAGTCTGATGGCCTTGAGACAGAGAGTTGAGTCAGTATGTTGGCAGCAGCCACTCAATGTTAGTGGTGGCTGTTTAACAGTCTGATGACCAGAGAGTTGAGTCAGTATGTTGGCAGCAGCCTCTCTATGTTAGTGGTGGCTGTTTAACAGTCTGATGACCAGAGAGTTGAGTCAGTATGTTGGCAGCAGCCACTCAATGTTAGTGGTGGCTGTTGAACAGTCTGATGACCAGAGAGTTGAGTCAGTATGTTGGCAGTAGCCTCTCTATGTTAGTGGTGGCTGTTTAACAGTCTGATGGCCAGAGAGTTGAGTCAGTATGTTGGCAGCAGCCTCTCTATGTTAGTGGTGGCTGTTGAACAGTCTGATGACCAGAGAGTTGAGTCAGTATGTTGGCAGCAGCCTCTCTATGTTAGTGGTGGCTGTTTAACAGTCTGATGGCCAGAGAGTTGAGTCAGTATGTTGGCAGCAGCCTCTCTATGTTAGTGGTGGCTGTTTAACAGTCTGATGGCCAGAGAGTTGAGTCAGTATGTTGGCAGCAGCCTCTCTATGTTAGTGGTGGCTGTTTAACAGTCTGATGGCCAGAGAGTTGAGTCAGTATGTTGGCAGCAGCCTCTCTATGTTAGTGGTGGCTGTTGAACAGTCTGATGACCAGAGAGTTGAGTCAGTATGTTGGCAGCAGCCTCTCTATGTTAGTGGTGGCTGTTTAACAGTCTGATGACCAGAGAGTTGAGTCAGTATGTTGGCAGCAGCCTCTCTATGTTAGTGGTGGCTGTTTAACAGTCTGATGACCAGAGAGTTGAGTCAGTATGTTGGCAGCAGCCTCTCTATGTTAGTGGTGGCTGTTTAACAGTCTGATGACCAGAGAGTTGAGTCAGTATGTTGGCAGCAGCCTCTCTATGTTAGTGGTGGCTGTTTAACAGTCTGATGACCAGAGAGTTGAGTCAGTATGTTGGCAGCAGCCTCTCTATGTTAGTGGTGGCTGTTTAACAGTCTGATGACCAGAGAGTTGAGTCAGTATGTTGGCAGCAGCCTCTCTATGTTAGTGGTGGCTGTTTAACAGTCTGATGACCAGAGAGTTGAGTCAGTATGTTGGCAGCAGCCACTCAATGTTAGTGGTGGCTGTTTAACAGTCTGATGACCAGAGAGTTGAGTCAGTATGTTGGCAGCAGCCTCTCTATGTTAGTGGTGGCTGTTTAACAGTCTGATGGCCTTGAGACAGAGAGTTGAGTCAGTATGTTGGCAGCAGCCACTCAATGTTAGTGGTGGCTGTTTAACAGTCTGATGACCAGAGAGTTGAGTCAGTATGTTGGCAGCAGCCACTCAATGTTAGTGGTGGCTGTTTAACAGTCTGATGACCAGAGAGTTGAGTCAGTATGTTGGCAGCAGCCACTCAATGTTAGTGGTGGCTGTTTAACAGTCTGATGACCAGAGAGTTGAGTCAGTATGTTGGCAGCAGCCTCTCTATGTTAGTGGTGGCTGTTTAACAGTCTGATGACCAGAGAGTTGAGTCAGTATGTTGGCAGCAGCCACTCAATGTTAGTGGTGGCTGTTTAACAGTCTGATGACCAGAGAGTTGAGTCAGTATGTTGGCAGCAGCCACTCTATGTTAGTGGTGGCTGTTTAACAGTCTGATGACCAGAGAGTTGAGTCAGTATGTTGGCAGCAGCCACTCAATGTTAGTGATGGCTGTTTAACAGTCTGATGGCCAGAGAGTTGAGTCAGTATGTTGGCAGCAGCCACTCAATGTTAGTGGTGGCTGTTTAACAGTCTGATGACCAGAGAGTTGAGTCAGTATGTTGGCAGCAGCCACTCAATGTTAGTGGTGGCTGTTTAACAGTCTGATGACCAGAGAGTTGAGTCAGTATGTTGGCAGCAGCCTCTCTATGTTAGTGGTGGCTGTTTAACAGTCTGATGGCCTTGAGACAGAGAGTTGAGTCAGTATGTTGGCAGCAGCCACTCAATGTTAGTGGTGGCTGTTTAACAGTCTGATGGCCTTGAGATAGAGAGTTGAGTCAGTATGTTGGCAGCAGCCACTCAATGTTAGTGGTGGCTGTTTAACAGTCTGATGGCCTTTTTCAGTCTCTCAGTCCCAGCTTTGATGCACCTGTACTGACCTCACCTTCTGGATGATAGCGGGGTAAACAGGCAGTGGCTCGGGTGGTTGTTGTCCTTGATAATCTTTATGGCCTTCCTGTAACATCAGGTGGTGTAGGTGTCCTGGAGGGCAGGTAGTTTGCCCCCGGTGATGCATTGTGCAAACCGCACTACCCTCTGGAGAACCTTACGGATGTGGGAGGAGCAGTTGCCGTACCAGGCGGTGATACAGCCCGACAGGATGCTCTCAGGTGCATCAAAGCTGGCACCGAGAGACTGAAAAACAGCTTCTATCTCAAGGCCATCAGACTGTTAAACAGCCACCACTAACATTGAGTGGCTGCTGCCAACACACTGACTCAACTCCAGCCACTTTAATAATGGGAATTGATGGGAAATGATGTCAAATATATCACTAGCCACTTTAAACAATGCTACCTAATATAATGTTTACATACCCTACATTATTCATCTCATATGTATACGTATATACTGTACTCTATATCATCGACTGCATCCTTATGTAATACATGTATCACTAGCCACTTTAACTATGCCACTTTGTTTACATACTCATCTCATATGTATATACTGTACTCAATAACATCTACTGTATCTTGCCTATGCCGCTCTGTACCATCACTCATTCATATATCTTTATGTACATATTCTTTATCCCCTTACACTGTGTATAAGACAGTAGTTTTGGAATTGTTAGTTAGATTACTTGTTCGTTATTACTGCATTGTCGGAACTAGAAGCACAAGCATTTCGCTACACTCACATTAACATCTGCTAACCATGTGTATGTGACAAATAACATTTGATTTGAAAGTCATATTCCTAGTTTTGATATTGGTAAATTGATATTGCTCTTATATCCAATAGTTCTTCCAGACTGTATGTAATAACAATAACAATAACAATAACAATGTAAGAAATAATACATAAAAAACTAAATGCTTCCTAAGAACTAAACCGTCTCTATCGGCGCCATCTTGCCCCCAGGCAACTTTTGTCTTTTACACACAACCGGAAATTAATTTTGAATATCAGAGCGGTGGTAACTGAATCGGATCATTTGTTCGTACCCCCCAGGGCAATTGAACTGATTCCAGAGGGTGACCCAAAACATCACCGGCGGAGAAGAGGTACTCGGAGTAAACTTCTAGTTCGACGCAGGAGCCACGCACAACACCCACCGCTTCCGAGTACTTACTTGCTAATGTTCAGTCTCTGGATAGTAAAGACGAGCTCAGGGCGAGGGTTGCTTTCCAGCGAGACATCAGGGATTGTAACATTTCACAGAAACATGGCTATACTGTCTGAGTCGGGTTCTCAGTTCATCGAGCAGATAGGAATAAATACCTCTCTGGGAAGAAGGGCGGGGGTGCATGTTTCATGATTAACAACTCATGGTGTGATTGTGATAACATACAGGAACTCAAGTCCTTTTGTTCACCCGACCTAGAATACCTCACAATCAAATGTCAACCGTATTACCTCCCAAGAGAATTCTCTTCGGTTATAGTCACAGCCGTGTATATTCCCTCTCAAGACGATACCACGATGGTCCTCAAAGCATTTCACTGGACCTTATGCAAACTGGAAACCACATACCCTGAGGCCTCATTTATTGTAGCTGGGGATTTTAAAGAAAATTTGAGGAAAATGCAACCGAAGTTCTATCAACACATTGACTGTAGCACTCGAGCTGCTAAAACACTGGACCGCTGCTACCCCAACTACCAGGATGCCTACAAGGCCCTCCCCTGCCCTCCTTTTGGCAATTCTGATCACAACTCCATTTTGCTCCTCTCTTCCATTCATATAGGCAGAAACTCAAACAGGAAGTACCTGTGCTAAAGACTATACAATGCTTGTATGACCAATCGGAATCCATGCTTCAAGATTGTTCTGGGTCTCCGAGAATGACACAGATTGTTTTGATCACGCGGACTGAGATATGTTCTGCCTCCGAGAATAACACAGACGAATACACTGATAGGGTGAGTTCATCAGGAAGTGTATAGGAGATGTTGTACCCACTAAAACCTACCCTAACCAGAAACCGTGTATAGATGGCAGCATTTTGCGCAAAACTGAAAGCGCAAACCACCGCATTTAACCAAGGTGACTGGGAATATAAAGTGTAGTTTATGGTGTTTACGGACATATTCAATCAATCCCTATCCCAGTCTGCTGTCCCCACATGCTTCAAGAGGGCCACCATTGTTCCTGTTCCCCAAAAAGCAAAGGTAACTGAGCATACCACTGCTGGCTTGCTTCTGAAGCTAAGCAGGGTTGGTCCTGGTCAGTTCCTGGATGGGAGACCAGATGCTGCTGGAAGTGGTGTTGGAGGGCCAGTAAGAGGCACTCGTTCCTCTGGTCTAAATAATATCCCAATCCCCCAGAGCAGCGATTGGGGACACTTCCCTGTGTAGGGTTCCGTCTTTCGGATGGGATGTTAAACGGGTGTCCTGACTCTCTGAGGTCACCAAAGATCCCATGGCACTTATCGTAAGAGTAGGGGTGTTAACCTCAGTGTCCTGGCTAAATTCCCAATCTGGCCCTCAAACCATCATGGTCACCTAATAATCCCCAGTTTACAATTGGCTCATTCATCCCCCTCCTCTCCCCTGTAACTATTCCCCAGGTCTTTGCTGCAAATGAGAACGTGTTCTCAGTCAATTTACCTGGTAAAATAACTGATGGAAAAATAAATGACTATCGCCCCATAGCACCCACTTCTGTCATCATGAAGTGCTTTGAGAGTCAAGGGTCATATCACCACTACACCCTAGACCCACTTCAATCGCCATCACACGGCCCTATCCCATCTGGACTAGATGAATACCTGTTTGCGGCGGAGGTAGCCTAGTGGTTAGAGCGTTGGGCCAGTAACCTAAAAGGTACAAATCTGTCCTTCTGCCCCCTGAACAAGGCAGTTAACCCACTGTTCCTAGGCTGTAATTGTAAATAAGAATTTGTTAACCGACTTTCCTAGTTAAATAAAATGCAAGAATGCTGTTCATTGACTACAGCTCAGCATTCAACACCATAGTACCCTCCAAGCTCATCATTAAGCTGGAGGCCCTGGGTCTGAACCCCCCTGTGCAACTGGGTCCTGGACTTCCTGACGGGCTGCCCCCAGGTGGTGAAGGTAGGAAACATCTCCACTTCGCTGATCTTCAACACTGGAGCCCCACATGGGTGTGTGCTCAGTCCCCTCATGTTGACCGTGACTGTGGCCATGCAAACCTCCAACTCAATCAAGTTTGCAGACAACAGTAGTAGGATTGATTTCCAACAATGATGAGTGTTCTTAATTCCATTGCTGTCAAATTGTTATATGACTGCAGGGTTGAAGGAACATCTGCTAAACACACGTGACCAATAACATTTTATTTTTTGCTCCCCAAATACAGGTACAAGCTTGTAGCATCATACCCAAGACTCTAGGCTGTAATCGCTACTAAAGGGGCTTCAACAAAGCTCGGGGATTTGAGTAAAGGGTCTGTAAATGTGATTTGTTTTGTTTCTTTTCTCCAAAAGCCTTTCTTTGCTTTGTCGTTATGGGGTAGTGTGTCAATTGAGGGGGGAAAAAAACTATTAAATCCGTTTTAAAATATGTCTGTAACGTAACAACATGTCTGAATACTTTCCAAATGCACTGTAACCCATCAGACCCCATCAATGAATCACTCGTATCTGCATGTCCAGCCCTTATATTTAGCTTCACAACTAAGTGTTTTACCATGTTATCTTCTGTAATGTATCCACTGCATTCGTTGTGGAGGAGCTTGTCATTGCTTTTAAGAGCTTGTTAATTAATCAGAAAACCAATGGAACAAACCAGAAGTCTGGAGCTCAAACAATATATATTTTTAAAGGGGCTAGAAGTGGGACTGTAGGAGTTAACATCAGTGCCAAGTAGCATTCAGACACTCAGTTGGCAGGCAACACACAGGGCTGTACCAACAGCAACACAAGTAGACTCCGGTGTTCCGCTCCAGACTGCTTTTTATTGTGGTAGATGTTCGACACAGCGTCCAGGACTGTACACAACAGTGACAGTCTGATTCTCCGGTAACAGTCTACTGGTCTTTCAGCTCCTTCAGTCTCCTGATGGCCGACTTCACCGTGACTGCAGACGTCGTGCTGGAACAGAGAGCGAACACAGAGGAGAACGGTGGTTTAACACATACAGTGGAAACATACTGAACTCACAAGACACCAAGGGCCAAGTAGTTTCCCTACACATAGGTTAAGTCTAGTCCTGAACTAAGAAGCCCTTTCCATAAAGAATCTCCATTATAGTGCTCCAGTCCTGGACTAGGCTTAACCTGTGCCTGGTAAATCAGCCAATAGCAACTGGTATTGATTTGACCTCGTCTTTTAGGTCATTGTCCTGCTGAAAGGTGACTTCTTCCTCTAGGATTTTGCCTGTGCTTAGTTTGTAACCTGAAACTCAATTACAAGGATAGTCATAACATGATGCAGCCACTACTATGCTTGTAAATATGGAGAGTGGTACTCAGTGCCCCAAACAGAGCACTTTGTATTCTGGGAAAAAACTTGAATTCTTTGCAGTATTATTTTATTGCCTTTTTGCAAACAGGACAAATGTTTCAACCCTCTGAACAAAGAAAAGTCAAAGGTACACGATGCTGTCAATATATTTCCAACTCTGAAGATGAATGTTTTCAGAGATGGGCATCTCCAAGAGTGGATGAAAGAAGCGTTACTCTGTGGACAGAATACTGGTGGAGGGACAAATCACCACTA
Source organism: Oncorhynchus kisutch (assembly GCF_002021735.2). NCBI lineage: Eukaryota > Metazoa > Chordata > Actinopteri > Salmoniformes > Salmonidae > Oncorhynchus > Oncorhynchus kisutch. The sequence goes on along the minus strand of NC_034203.2, from coordinate 48,560,885 downwards.
TACCAGAGATGCTACCTGCTAATCCCAGTCTGGAGGGACAAATCACCACTATACCAGAGATGTTACCTGCTAATCCCAGTCTGGAGGGACAAATCACCACTATACCAGAGATGCTACCTGCTAATCCCAGTCTGGAGGGACAAATCACCACTATACCAGAGATGTTACCTGCTAATTCCAGTCTGGAGGGACAAATCACCACTATACCAGAGATGCTACCTGCTAATCCCAGTCTGGAGGGACAAATCACCACTATACCAGAGATGCTACCTGCTAATTCCAGTCTGGAGGGACAAATCACCACTATACCAGAGATGCTACCTGCTAATCCCAGTCTGGAGGGACAAATCACCACTATACCAAAGATGCTACCTGCTAATTCCAGTCTGGAGGGACAAATCACCACTATACCAGAGATGCTACCTGCTAATCCCAGTCTGGAGGGACAAATCACCACTATACCAGAGATGCTACCTGCTAATTCCAGTCTGGAGGGACAAATCACCACTATACCAGAGATGCTACCTGCTAATCCCAGTCTGGAGGGACAAATCACCACTATACCAAAGATGCTACCTGCTAATTCCAGTCTGGAGGGACAAATCACCACTATACCAGAGATGCTACCTGCTAATCCCAGTCTGGAGGGACAAATCACCACTATACCAGAGATGCTACCTGCTAATCCCAGTCTGGAGGGACAAATCACCACTATACCAGAGATGCTACCTGCTAATTCCAGTCTGGAGGGACAAATCACCACTATACCAGAGATGCTACCTGCTAATTCCAGTCTGGAGGGACAAATCACCACTATACCAGAGATGCTACCTGCTAATCCCAGTCTGGAGGGACAAATCACCACTATACCAGAGATGCTACCTGCTAATCCCAGTCTGGAGGGACAAATCACCACTATACCCGAGATGCTACCTGCTAATTCCAGTCTGGAGGGACAAATCACCACTATACCTGAGATGCTACCTGCTAATTCCAGTCTGGAGGGGAAAATCACCACTATACCAGAGATGCTACCTGCTAATTCCAGTCTGGAGGGGAAAATCACCACTATACCTGAGATGCTACCTGCTAATCCCAGTCTGGAGGGACAAATCACCACTATACCAGAGATGCTACCTGCTAATCCCAGTCTGGAGGGACAAATCACCACTATACCAGAGATGCTACCTGCTAATTCCAGTCTGGAGGGACAAATCACCACTATACCAGAGATGCTACCTGCTAATCCCAGTCTGGAGGGACAAATCACCACTATACCAGAGATGCTACCTGCTAATCCCAGTCTGGAGGGACAAATCACCACTATACCAGAGATGCTACCTGCTAATTCCAGTCTGGAGGGACAAATCACCACTATACCTGAGATGCTACCTGCTAATTCCAGTCTGGAGGGACAAATCACCACTATACCAGAGATGCTACCTGCTAATCCCAGTCTGGAGGGACAAATCACCACTATACCAGAGATGCTACCTGCTAATCCCAGTCTGGAGGGACAAATCACCACTATACCAGAGATGCTACCTGCTAATTCCAGTCTGGAGGGACAAATCACCACTATACCAGAGATGCTACCTGCTAATCCCAGTCTGGAGGGACAAATCACCTCACATGCTCATATTCTAGAATCCACATAAAGAACCAATCAGACGTGTTGTGGAGCAAAACCAGCATGTGGTGACACAGTGCACAACATGTACAGTTTCATTTTGATGGACCGAATAAATATAAATGTTTCCACCACTTTTTTTTATAGCTAAAACTTGTGTTAAAATAGCCTATTCTGGCCAACAGCAGGCAGATACAATGCAGGTAGACTAGTCTACATGAGATTATTACAGACAGATTATTTGTATTTGTCAAATGGCATGGATCATTTCAACAGAATAAGGAGCATTAAGTTCATGACCTTTCACCAGCCTGTGAAGATCGTAATGCATTTCATCTGTAGCCTAATAAACTGCTTGCAGTGGGAGGACCACACACCATATCACCGCGTGACTCCACGTTTACTTCGATATGACGTTATCATATCAATGCCTTTTCTCGCATAATTCATTTTACCGACAGAAAAAGATACAATGTCAAACGAACAAATCGTCACATTTATAAAATGGTACTGAAACCTCCCGTTTCCATTACAGCTTTCGAGATTTTTTTTTTTTTTACTCACATAAAAACGGTGGATAGAAACGTGGTTACAGATCCCTAGTCTAATCTGAGGGGGAGATTGAAGCAGGGGATAGATGGAGAAGGCACCCACTCACAGTCCAGAAACACAGTTCTACGTGGTTACAGATCCCTAGTCTAATCTGAGGGGGAGATTGAAGCAGGGTATAGATGGAGAAGGCACCCACTCACAGTCCAGAAACACAGTTCTACGTGGTTACAGATCCCTAGTCTAATCTGAGGGGGAGATTGAAGCAGGGGATAGATGGAGAAGGCACCCACTCACAGTCCAGAAACACAGTTCTACGTGGTTACAGATCCCTAGTCTAATCTGAGGGGGAGATTGAAGCAGGGGATAGATGGAGAAGGCACCCACTCACAGTCCAGAAACACAGTTCTACGTGGTTACAGATCCCTAGTCTAATCTGAGGGGGAGATTGAAGCAGGGGATAGATGGAGAAGGCACCCACTCACAGTCCAGAAACACAGTTCTATGTCCACAGGCTCACAGTGTTACTTACTTGTATGTCCAGGCACCTCCAGCAACAGTCTTCATGCAGGACCCACAGTGCCAGATACCAACTGCCCTCCTCTTCATCTTAGTCTGATGATTAAACACAAGTACTGTTAGTAACATCAGTTCAATACTGTTATTAACCTCTAACAGTCCCCCTCCCAAGCTTCATTATGGCACCTCTCATGTTATTAATGTTCCTATACTTCTGAGTATAACCACGTCCAAAGTTTACCCCAGAATCCAACACCAGTCATACAAAGGATCATTTAGCCGTTTGATCAAATGTAGGACCCCTTTAGGTATCACAAAAAACTATTAGATTAATATTGAATAAGGTTTTGAAGTGTGTCCTATACCTAAGAGAGAAAGCTCAGGAAATGGTTGTTTTTTCTTCTTTAAAAAAAAACACATATTTAAGCCCTTATTTTTGGGGCCCAAATCTACCTCCATACTTCCATTAACTTGTATAGGTTACCTTCAGACGAGTCCTGGGACCCTTGTGAGGCCGTAGAGCAAAATAGAGAATAGTGCTGGTGAGAGTAGTCTTTCCATAGTATGTAAGCCATACCGGTCGGTGCTACAAACATTTATGGGAAATAAATACATTTGTGTTTTCTCCGTCTAACAGCGCTCTAGATGTCACCACAGATGTGGAAGGCCGACAGAAACAACTACATCTCCAGTTTAAACTGGCAGTTTGATGGGGATTGTTTTATTATGTTACTTAGACTGGCACACCAGTGCATCAATAGACTTAAAAGACATCAGTAACAGTTCTGCAGGAACAAAACATTTCTGCCGTCCATGTGTGAATCGCGTATTTGACATGCCGACTGTGGGTGTGTGTACCGTACCTTGCCACAGAAGGAGCAGGTGTACTTGGCGTGCTGGCTGATCTCAATCTTCTTCACCATCTTCCTGAGCGACGCGCCGTAACGCGTGCCGTATTTACCCACGATCCCCACCTTCTTGGTGCGCTTGGCCTGAGGAAGAGGGAGACACCAAATTAACACACAATAACCTCGTCCAACTAGCATCCCCCATCTTACAGTTAGCCTTTATGGTAGGAAATACCACTCCTCCCATTACATAGACAAAAACCTCAACAGGGGCACTGCAAACAAACATTTAACTAACATTGTTATATGACCGGGCCAAGCCTGAGCACACCACTCAAATCTAACAAACTGCACTGCTCGGTTGTCGTCAACAAGGCAACATGATCCTTCATTCAAACTGGAAAGACAAATAATGCATTTCATTGCATGTGAAAATACTGAATTCTACTCATTACGCCACGTGACCACGTGATAACCTACATGACTTGTTTTGAGCAGACTTCCTCATCTGCCTGAAAGGGGCATGCCCTAGAGACAGCTCGGTCCCGAAACTAATGCAATCCCTTTCCACCCAGGCCAAACTACTTTTACCCAGGCCAAGTTAATAGAACCCCTCAATAACTAGCAAGGCAATGACCTCACCCAGCATTTTCTCAAACATCACACGGTCAACCTTGGCAAGCAAACGACCCAAAGTTAAACATGCACCAGCCAACTTACTACGCCTTTTATTTCTTGGCATATAGACAACATGGCGGATGTAACTAACGTCTGCTCTACAACCACACTCGAGAATACAGTTAGTTACATTTGTAAAACATGAAGAGAACTGTAATAAGTTAGTATTAGCTTGGCTGGCAACGATGACTGCAGTCTACATCGGCGAGGACACACTGTGACAAGTAACCAGTCTTTAACAGATAGTTAAGACAACTACAGTAGCTATTGACATAACTAAGCGCTGTATATGGTTTTTACAAAAACCACAAACACATCTGTAACTAGCTTGGTAACGGGACCCAATTTTAACTAGCTTGGTAATGGGACCCAATTTTAAGCACTGGGTGCGCAAATCCAAGTGACATGCACATACCGGGCGTCCATTTCTATAACTACCAGTTATGCGAACAGTAAAAACATATATTTTGGCCATTCGCTCTCAAAAATATCTGCAATAACTTTTGGAGTTAATGGCGAATTATATTTACGGCCCATTAGATAAATTGTTATTCCATCAACCGCTTTGGATTAGTTAGATGGGTGTGGATTAGGAAGGGGACATTTTCGTCTCACCATTGTAGTTCTGGAGACGTAGGTCCAAAAAGGAAGCGCACAGTACGCAGGCGCAATTTACCCCCGTGGAATGTATTGCATTGTGGGATGTTGGCGCTGTTGCCTCTTCCCCCCATCAGCAACGCTTCCACTGGTAGAGGTGCACGACTCCAGGATTTTTGGAGTCGACTCCAACTCTGACTCCTATGATTGGAGTCGAAAGGAGTGGGCTCTTGCTCGACTGCCAAAACACACTGAAGCGGACGCGCACACACGTACACCATCTCATTATTGCAGTCAGTGCTAGTAAGACTACATTTGCGTTCTATAAAATGACTATTTTGTTTGAATATGGAAGTTGATGTGTAGGAACTAGAATATTTCAGTGATATTTCTGCTGTGTGCAGCCTTGACGGATCCCATGGGATTTTTAAATTTAAATTTATTTCACCTTTATTTAACCAGGTAGGCTAGTTGTGAACAAGTTCTCATTTACAACTGTGACCTGGCCAAGATAAAGCATAGCAGTGTGAACAGACAACACAGAGTTACACATGGAGTAAACAATTAACAAGTCAATAACACAGTAGAAAAAAAATTGTCTATATACAATGTGTGCAAAAGGCATGAGGAGGTAGGCGAATAATTACAATTTTGTAGATTAACACTGGAGTGATAAATGATCAGATGGTCATGTACAGGTAGAGATACTGGATGATGCTTCTAATTGCAAAAATCTCTGAAGCTGGAGACTCACATCTCCCTCACTAGCTTTAAGCACCAGCTGTCAGAGCAGTTTACAGATCACTGAACCTGTACTTAGCCTATCTGTAAACAGCCCATCTATCTACCTACCTCATCCCCATACTGGTATTTATTTATTTTGCTCCTTTGCACCCCAGTATCTCTACCTGCACATTCATCTTCTGCCGATCTACCATTCCATTGTTTAATTGCTATATTGTAATTACTTCGCCACCATTTCCTATTTATTTCCTTAACTTACCTCATTTGCACTCACTGAATATAGTCTTTTTGTTTTCTTTTGTTCTACTGTATTATTGACTGTATGTTTTGTTTATTCCATGTGTAACTCTGTGTTGTTGTTTGTGTCGAATTGCTACGCTTTATCTTGGCCAGGTCGCAGTTGCAAATGAGAACTTGTTCTCAACTAGCCTACCTGGTTAAATAAAGGTGAAATAAAATAAATGCTGTGCACTCTATTCTGATAAACCTATTGTTTGCCATGTTATAGCCTTATTTGGACTAGTAGAGACGTTGATTATGTCATTATTATCCAAGCATGAGCATTATTCCAGAGGAATATTCACACAGGATTCGTTTTTCCAAACTGTAATTATTTTTTTGACTCATGATGGAAGCCTGTAGGTTTTTATTGTAGGCGTGACGATATTTCGTTCATTTCAGCTTCCTGTCTAGATGATAGTACACAACACTGAAAACTCATGCTGCTAAATGTAGGCTATAGGTCCCCCCCATAATATTTAAACCAATGAACCGTGATCCTCAGTGGCGACCAGTCATTCAGGGCAGAGCCCCACCTGTTTAGCATGTTATTTTTGCATTAATAGGTGTCACATATCAGTTTTCAAAAAATGTTTCAAAAAAATTGCCTTAGTGTTCTTTCTGTCACATAGGGGGACACTGCAAAAAAAGACTAAATGTTCCCACAAGAAGGATCGCTGAGCCACCTTCCTGTTCAAGTGAGCACAGCACAACAACGATGAGTCCGAAAAGGTATTGTATGCTGCTGCATAAATTATTTAATATGCCAGGGAGATATATACTGTCGCTAGGAAAGTAACACTACGTTTATGTTGTGTAGTAAGCTGTTAGTAGCCCATGTGCCTCACCCTAACAATTTGGTCCCTTACCCCCTCATAATTCCACCTACTGTTCTGACTTGGTGGTGCACACGTAGCATATAGCCTGTTTTAAAGAAATGTAATCATTGAATATTGTAAGAGCTTTCATTGTCTGCATTGTCTGCTTATATGCCCCCTTTACGAAATGCTTCAGTCTGGTTTTAGACCCCATCATAGCACTGAGACGGCACTTGTGAAGGTGGTAAATTACATTTTAATGGCATCGGACCGAGGCTCTGCATCTGTCCTCGTGCTCCTAGACCTTAGTGCTGCTTTTGATACCATCGATCACCACATTCTTTTGGAGAGATTGGAAACCCAAATTGGTCTACACGGACAAGTTCTGGCCTGGTTTAGATCTTATCTGTCGGAAAGATATCAGTTTGTCTCTGTGAATGGTTTGTCCTCTGACAAATCAACTGTAAATTTCGGTGTTCCTCAAGGTTCCGTTTTAGGACCACTATTGTTTTCACTATATATTTTACCCCTTGGGGATGTTATTCGAAAACATAATGTAAACTTTCACTGCTATGCGGATGACACACAGCTGTACATTTCAATGAAACATGGTGAAGCCCCAAAATTGCCCTTGCTAGAAGCATGTGTTTCAGACATAAGGAAGTGGATGGCTGCAAACTTTCTACTTTTAAACTCGGACAAAACAGAGATGCTTGTTCTGGGTCCCAAGAAACAAAGAGATCTTCTGTTGAATCTGACAATTAATCTTAATGGTTGTACAGTCGTCTCAAATAAAACTGTGAAGGACCTCGGCATTACTCTGGACCCTGATCTCTCTTTTGAAGAACATATCAAGACCATTTCAAGGACAGCTTTTTTCCATCTACGTAACATTGCAAAAATCTGAAACTTTCTGTCCAAAAATTATGCAGAGCAATTAATCCATGCTTTTGTCACTTCTAGGTTAGACTACTGCAATGCTCTACTTTCCGGCTACCCGGATAAAGCACTAAATAAACTTCAGTTGGTGCTAAATACGGCTGCTAGAATCCTGACTAGAACCAAAACATTTGATCATATTACTCCAGTGCTAGCCTCTCTACACTGGCTTCCTGTCAAAGCAAGGGCTGATTTCAAGGTTTTACTGCTAACCTACAAAGCATTACATGGGCTTGCTCCTACCTATCTCTCTGATTTGGTCCTGCCATACATACCTACACGTACGCTACGGTCACAAGACGCAGGCCTCCTAATTGTCCCTAGAATTTCTAAGCAAACAGCTGGAGGCAGGGCTTTCTCCTATAGAGCTCCATTTTTATGGAACGGTCTGCCTACCCATGTCAGAGATGCAAACTCGGTCTCAACCTTTAAGTCTTTACTGAAGACTCATCTCTTCAGTGGGTCATATGATTGAGTGTAGTCTGGCCCAGGAGTGGGAAGGTGAACGGAAAGGCTCTGGAGCAACGAACCGCCCTTGCTGTCTCTGCCTGGCCGGTTCCCCTCTTTCCACTGGGATTCTCTGCCTCTAACCCTGTTACAGGGGCTGAGTCACTGGCTTACTGGGGCTCTCTCATGCCGTCCCTGGAAGGGGTGCGTCACCTGAGTGGGTTGATTCACTGATGTGGTCATCCTGTCTGGGTTGGCGCCCCCCCTTGGGTTGTGCCATGGCGGAGATCTTTGTGGGCTATACTCGGCCCTGTCTCAGGATGGTAAGTTGGTGGTTGAAGATATCCCTCTAGTGGTGTGGGGGCTGTGCTTTGGCAAAGTGGGTGGGGTTATATCCTTCCTGTTTGGCCCTGTCCGGGGGTGTCCTCGGATGGGTCCACAGTGTCTCCTGACCCCTCCTGTCTCAGCCTCCAGTATTTATGCTGCAGTAGTTTATGTGTCGGGGGGCTAGGGTCAGTTTGTTATATCTGGAGTACTTCTCCTGTCCTATTCGGTGTCCTGTGTGAATCTAAGTGTGCGTTCTCTAATTCTCTCCTTCTCTCTTTTTTTCTCTCTCTCGGAGGACCTGAGCCCTAGGACCATGCCCCAGGATTACCTGACATGATGACTCCTTGCTGTCCCCAGTCCACCTGGCCGTGCTGCTGCTCCAGTTTCAACTGTTCTGCCTTCTTATTATTCGAACATGCTGATCATTTATGAACATTTGAACATCTTGGCCATGTTCTGTTATAATCTCCACCCGGCACAGCCAGAAGAGGACTGGCCACCCCACATAGCCTGGTTCCTCTCTAGGTTTCTTCCTAGGTATTGGCCTTTCTAGGGAGTTTTTCCTAGCCACCGTGCTTCTACACCTGCATTGCTTGCTGTTTGGGGTTTTAGGCTGGGTTTCTGTACAGCACTTTGAGATATCAGCTGATATGTACGAAGGGCTATATAAATAAATTTGATTTATTTATCCTATGGTTCTGAATCAGTGTACAGGGAGAATACTATGAAAACGGCCCATGTTATGAATTCTGTCGCTGTACATTTCAAGAGTGCTGAACAAATAGTTATATTGACTACGTCCGTCTTAGCTCACTCATTATCATGGATTGCCTCTTATCTGCTTGTTGTCCCCTTATGCCATAGTTTGTACATCTCCATTGTCAGTAGAAACCACATTTATTTAAGCAAGTCAACCATATCAGCTATGATTTTTTTAAAGGCAGTAAATGAGGCTGAATGAACTGTTTCGCTGCCAGACAAGGCTCCACTGACAGCCAGGTGTAGCAGTGGTAAGAATTCACTCCATGGGTGTAACGATCGTCATAGGTGTAAGAAGGAGAGGACCAAGATGCAGCGTGGTACGTGTTCATGATCTTTTAATGACACTGAACTGTAGGTTTTAACTCCAACCCTGATCCTGGAGAGTTACCCTCCTGTAGGTTTTCACTCTAACCCTGTTCCTGGAGAGACTCTCCCGTAGGTTTTCACTCCAAACCTGTTCCTGGAGAGACACCCTTCTGTAGGGTTTCACTCCACCCCTGATCAAGCTCATCTGATTAAATAATTAGCCAGTTGATAAACTGAATCAGGTTAGTTACAACTGGGGTTGGTGCAGAAACATACAGGAAGGTTGGTAGCTCTCCAGGAACAGGGTTGGAGAGCCCTGACCTAGAACATCAAAAGCCAGCCAGGGTGTCATTAAATAGGCTATACTTTTTCATTAAATAGGCAATACTTTGTTTTCACATTTAAGTCTTAAAGCCATTTAAGCCCTGTTGTATTCGGCGCATGTGACTAATGACATTTGATTTGCCACAACAATTGGACCCTTTTTTGTTTCTTTCTTGGACTTCACTGTTGTCCACTCATCGTTGTCAATAAAACTGTACTCGATTTACTTTTTTCATCTTCAAAAACAACACATCGGCTTCCGCCATCTTAACTCCGTGCCTCAAAGAGCACCTTCTCCTCCTTTCTAATGCATCTCTGGTGTAGCTGCGCGCCAAGCATCTTGGGAAGTGATGTTTTACAGAATCATGCCTTCTGATTGGTTTAAACTAAACCGACGACCTTTGACTCAACACGTGGTTTAAAAACTTGCAGGCTGGCCCGCGGAAATCTGTCAAAGATCTTTCAAGCTGCGCGCACTTTGTAGACGTTTCTAACTTGACTCAGTGTAGTACTTAATATTTGTCATTTAAAAAAAATATATATATATAATTGTCTTCTACAAACGTGCGCTATAACGGGTAGTTAAAACAGCAGCCAGGCAAGTCCCTGCTTTTCGTGGTATATTTTTTCATTAGCTAGCTAACGATAGTGCATGTTTGTTTCTGTGTATTATTTCCTCGTTCAAAACATCTGGGAACTCGGAAAAATACGAGGTCAAATCATTACGTCAGTGATCTTCAGGTTCGGAACTCTAGAAAGAGGCCCTAGATTCCGAGTTGGATGACCGTTCAAAATGACTTTTCTCTGTCGGAGCTTGTTTTCCCAGTTGTCTGGAATGCACGGAAGTTGGAGATTTAAAGTTCCCATTTCCGAGTTTCCAGTTGTTTTGAACTCGGCATCATAAGAGCTCCGATCTCCATATGAGTGTTGTAGGTAGTAGTGATGATGATCAGCATGACAGTGTGTTGGAAGTGGTGTGGTGATGAACGTGTGTTTCTGTGCAGTATGAGTATATTGGAGGTGAGGTTTGTGGGTGACGGAGATGCACTGGAACACATGGTGGACAAACAACAAGGTAGGAGTCAGACCCACACACACACACCATCACAAAGACCCACCCACACACACACACCATCACAAAGACCCACACACCATCACAAAGACCCACACACACACACCATCACAAAGACCCACACACACACACCATCACAAAGACCCACACACACACACCATCACAAAGACCCACACACACACACCATCACAAAGACCCACACACACACACCATCACAAAGACCCACACACACACACACCATCACAAAGACCCACACACACACACACCATCACAAAGACCCACACACACACACACCATCACAAAGACCCACACACACACACACCATCACAAAGACCCACACACACACACACCATCACAAAGACCCACACACACACACCATCACAAAGACCCACACACACACACCATCACAAAGACCCACACACACACCATCACAAAGACCCACACACACCATCACAAAGACCTACACACACACCATCACAAAGACCTACACACACACACCATCACAAAGACCCACACACACACACCATCACAAAGACCCACACACACACACCATCACAAAGACCCACACACACACACCATCACAAAGACCCACACACACACACCATCACAAAGACCCACACACACACACCATCACAAAGACCCACACACACACACCATCACAAAGACCCACACACACACACCATCACAAAGACCCACACACACACACCATCACAAAGACCCACACACACACACCATCACAAAGACCCACACACACACACCATCACAAAGACCCACACACACCATCACAAAGACACACACACACACACCATCACAAAGACACACTACTGCTGACTGATTTGTTGGTTTTGCTGTGTGTGTAGATGTGCAGGGCAGCAGTGTGCAGAGGCTGGTGACTCTGAGGAGTGAAGCGGAGAGGAGCGGTAGAGAGGATGAGGCAGGCCTTAGTGAGCTGCACTATGTCCAGGTCCTCGGAACAGACGGTGTGTGTCGGTCGGACATGACGAACAGCCCTACTGACTGTGCATATGTGTCCTGTCTGACTGTGTGTGTGTGTCCTGTCTGACTGTGTGTCCTGCCTGGCTGTGTGTGTGTGTCCTGCCTGGCTGTGTGTGTGTGTGTCCTGTCTGACTGTGTGTGTGTGTCCTGCCTGGCTGTGTGTGTGTTGTCCTGCCTGGCTGTGTGTGTGTTGTCCTGCCTGGCTGTGTGTGTGTTGTCCTGCCTGGCTGTGTGTGTGTTGTCCTGCCTGGCTGTGTGTGTGTTGTCCTGCCTGGCTGTGTATGTGTTGTCCTGCCTGGCTGTGTGTGTGTTGTCCTGCCTGGCTGTGTGTGTGTTGTCCTGCCTGGCTGTGTGTGTGTTGTCCTGCCTGGCTGTGTGTGTGTTGTCCTGCCTGGCTGTCTATCTGTGTGTGGGGAGACTGGCTGTCTGTGTGTGTGGGGAGACTGTATGGCTGTGTGTGTGGGGAGACTGTCTGACTGTGTCCTGTCTGTGTCCTGTCTGACTGTGTGTGGGGAGTCTCTGACTGTGTGTGGGGAGTCTCTGACTGTGTCCTGTCTGACTGTCCTGTCTGTGTCCTGTCTGAAGAGGGGGAGGAGTGTGTAGCAGCAGGAGGAGGGGCATCAGTGTTCACCTTTCAGACGGTCAAACGCTCCAACAGGATGGCCCAGATGGGTACGTCTCTCCAAACCTTATCATATTGACAACATAGTTGAGTCACTGCTTTAACAGGAAATACATGACCTCAGAGATGGAAGCCTCTATGAGGTCAGATATCAGTACACTGGTAACAACCTACCCATTACCAAACTCTGTGAGGTCAGATAAGCCTCACGCAGCACATTTTTTGTTCACCAAATTCAACACTCATAGTTATCTTATTATTTTGGGCAGTGTGAAGCCGCTCGCTTCGCCTCTTCCTGTCTGGTCTCTCTGGCTCGTAGAGTAATCACTCTCTCTGTGTGTGTGTAGCGTCTGAGCTGGCTCGGACCCCAACGAGGAGTGTGACCTTCAGAACAACACCTGACCCTTCTGGCCCCGCCCAAAATGGCTGCAGTGAGTCCCTCTTTCATCCATCTCTTCCTTCCCGTTCTCTCATCCTCGTTCTCGTCCATCTCTTCCTTCCCGTTCTCTCATCCTCGTTCCTGTCCATCTCTTCCTTCCCGTTCTCTCATCCTCGTTCCTGTCCATCTCTTCCTTCCCGTTCTCTCATCCTCGTTCCTGTCCATCTCTTCCCGTTCTCTCTTCCTTCCCGTTCTCTCATCCTCGTCCATCTCTTCCTTTCCGTTCTCTCATCCTCGTCCATCTCTTCCTTTCCGTTCTCTCATCCTCGTCCATCTCTTCCTTTCCGTTCTCTCATCCTCGTCCATCTCTTCCTTCCCGTTCTCTCATCCTCGTCCATCTCTTCCTTCCCGTTCTCTCATCCTCGTCCATCTCTTCCTTCCCGTTCTCTCTTCCTTTCCGTTCTCTCATCCTCGTCCATCTCTTCCTTTCCGTTCTCTCATCCTCGTCCATCTCTTCCTTTCCGTTCTCTCATCCTCGTCCATCTCTTCCTTTCCGTTCTCTCATCCTCGTCCATCTCTTCCTTTCCGTTCTCTCATCCTCGTCCATCTCTTCCTTTCCGTTCTCTCATCCTCGTCCATCTCTTCCTTTCCGTTCTCTCATCCTCGTCCATCTCTTCCTTTCCGTTCTCTCATCCTCGTCCATCTCTTCCTTTCCGTTCTCTCATCCTCGTCCATCTCTTCCTTTCCGTTCTCTCATCCTCGTCCATCTCTTCCTTTCCGTTCTCTCATCCTCGTCCATCTCTTCCTTTCCGTTCTCTCATCCTCGTCCATCTCTTCCTTTCCGTTCTCTCATCCTCGTCCATCTCTCCCTTTCCGTTCTCTCATCCTCGTCCATCTCTCCCTTTCCGTTCTCTCATCCTCGTCCATCTCTCCCTTTCCGTTCTCTCATCCTCGTCCATCTCTCCCTTTCTGTTCTCTCATCCTCGTCCATCTCTTCCTTTCCGTTCTCCACCTACTCATTCCAGGGTTTTCCTTTATTTTTTTGTATTTTTTTCTACATTGTAGACTAATGATTATTATTTATATATATATATATATATAATTTTACATTGTAGAATAATAGTGAAGATATCAAAACTATGAAATAACACGGAATACGGAATCATGTAGTAACCAAAAAAGTGTTAACAAATCAAAATATATTTGAGATTCTTCAAAGTAGCCACCCTTTGCCTTGATTGCAGCTTTGCACACTCTTGTCATTCTCTCAACCAGCTTCATGAGGAATGCTATTTCAACAGTCTTCAAGTAGTGCCCACATATGCTGAGCACTTGTTGGCTGCTTTTCCTTCACTGCAGTCCAACTCATCCCAAACCATCTCAATTGGGTTGAGGTCAGGTGATTGTGGAGGCCAGGTCATCTGATGCAGCACTCATAGTCCTTACACAGTCTGGAGGTGTGTTTGGGGTCATTGTCCTGTTGAAAAACAAATGATGGTTTCACTAAGCGCAAACTAGATGGGATGGTGTATCGCTGCAGAATGCTGTGGTAGTCATGCTGGTTAAGTGTGCCTTGAATTCTAAATAAATCACTGACTGTCACCAGCAAAGCACCCGCTCACCATCACCATCACACCTCCTCCATGCTTCACGGTGGGAACCACAGATGTGAAGATCATCCATTCACCTACTCTGCGTCTCACAAAGACACAGCGGTAGGAACCAAAAATCAGCAATTCGACCATGTAGGCCTGATTCACACAGTCTCCTCTGAACAGTTGATGTTGAGATGTGTCTGTTACTTGAACTCTGAAGCATTTATTTGGGCTGCAATTTCTGAGATTGGTAACGCTGATGAACGTGTCCTCTGCAGCAGAGGTAACTTGGGATCTTCCTTTCCTGTGGCGGTCCTCATGAGAGCCAGTTTCATCGATCATAGTGCTTGATGGTTTTTGCGACTGCACTTGAAGAAACTTTCAAAGTTCTTGACTTTTTCCAGATTGATTGACCTTCACGTCGTAAAGTAATGATGGACTGTCATTTCTCTTTGTTTATTTGAGCTGTTCTTGCCATGAGGGACTTGCTGGCAAGGACCAAAAGGCTCCTTAAAACTTCTTCAATTGGGTTGAGGTCTGGTGATTGTGGAGGCCAGGTCATCTGATGCAGCACTCATCACTCTCCTTCTTGGTCAAATAGTCCTTAGACAGCCTGGAGGTGTGTTGGGTCATAGTCCTGTTGAAAAACAAATGATAGACCCACTAAGCCCAAACTAGATGGGATGGCGTATCGCTGCAGAATGCTGTGGTAGCCATACTGGTTCTTATGGCTGCAATCCCGTTAACGGGATGATATGACAACAGCCAGTGAAAGTGCAGGGCGCCAAATTCAAAACAGAAATCTCATAATTAAAATTCCTCAAACATACATGTATCGTAAACCTTTTTAAAGGTAATCTTGTTGTTAATCCCACCACAGTGTCTGATTTCAAATAGGCTTTACAGCGAAAGCACCACAAACGATTATGTTAGGTCACCACCAACTCACAGAAAAACACAGCCATTTTTCCAGCCAAAGAGAGGAGTCACAAAAAGCACAAATGGAGATAAAATTAATCACTAACGTTTGATGATCTTCATCAGATGACACTCATAGGACTTCATGTTACACAATACATGTATGTTTTGTTTGATAAAGTTAATATTTATATAAAAACATCTCAGTATACATTGGCGAGTTGCGTTCACTAGTTCCAAAAAGATCCGATGATATTGCAGAGCCACATCATTTTACAGAAATACTAATTATAAATGTTGATGAAAATACAATTATTAGACATGGAAAAGTAGATATACCTCTCCTTAATGCAACCGCTGTGTCAGATAAAAAAAAAAAAAAGCTTTACGGAAAAAGCAAACCATGCAATAATCGTAGAACAGCGCTCAGAAAACAAATAAAATTATCCGCCATGTTGGAGTCAACATAAATCAGAAATCACATTAAATATTCCCTTATCTTTGATGATCTTCATCAGAATGCACTCCCAGGAATCCTAGTTCCACAATAAATGTTTGATTTGTTCGATAATGTGCATTATTTATGTCCAAGTAGCTACTTTTGTTAGGGCGTAAGCTACACAAATCCAAACGCTCGTGCAGGTTTATGTCGGACAAAAACGTAGTTATATTACAGTTGGTAGAAATATTTCAAACTAAGTATAGAATCAATCTTTAGGATGTTTTTATCATAAAACTTCAATAATGTTCCAACCGAAGAATTCCTTTGTCTGTAGAGAAGCAATGGAACGCAGGTCGCTATCATGTGAATTGCGCATGACCAGGACCTGGCTCTCTGCCAGACACCTGACTCATTCAGCTCTCATTCAGCCCCACATCACAGTAGAAGCCTCATTCAAGTTTCTAAAGACGGTTGACATCTAGTGGAAGCCCTAGGAAGTGCAACTTGATCCATATCCCACTGTGTATTCAAT
Organism: Oncorhynchus kisutch; assembly: GCF_002021735.2. Classification (NCBI taxonomy): domain Eukaryota; kingdom Metazoa; phylum Chordata; class Actinopteri; order Salmoniformes; family Salmonidae; genus Oncorhynchus; species Oncorhynchus kisutch. The sequence continues at coordinate 48,544,562 of NC_034203.2, read as the reverse complement.
AGGGGCTGGGTTGAAAATCGACCAACATCAGATTTTCTACTTCCTGTTTGGATTTCTTCTCAGGTTTTTGCCTGCCATATGAGTTCTGTTATACTCAGACATCATTCAAACAGTTTTAGAAATTTCAGAGTGTTTTCTATCCAATACTAATAATAATATGCATATATTAGCAACTGGGACTGAGGAGCAGGCCGTTTACTCTGGGCACCTTTCATCCAAGCTACTCAATACTGCCCCTGCAGCCATAAGAAGTTAAGTGTTCCTTGAATTCTGAATTAAACTAGACCGTGTCACTAGCAAAGCACTATCACACCACCTCCTCCATGCTTCATGGTGGGAACCACACATACGGAGACCATCCATTCACCTACTCTGCGTCTCACAAAGACACAGCGGTTGGAACCAAAAATCTCCAATCAGACCAAAGGACAGATTTCCACCGGTCTAATTAGTCCATTGCTCGTGTTTCTTGGCCCAAGAGAGTCTCTTCTTCTTATTTGTGTCCTGTAGTAGTGGTTTCTTTGCAGCAATTCAACCATGAAGGCCTGATTCACGCAGTCTCCTCTAAACAGTTGATGCTGAGATGTGTCTGTTACTTGAACTCTGAAGAATGTATTTGGGCTGCAATTTCTGAACTTATCCTCTGCAGCAGAGGTAACTCTGGGTCTTCCTTTCCTGTGGCGTTCCTCATGAGAGCCAGTTTTATCATAGCGCTTGGTGGTTTTTGCGACTGCATTTGAAGAAACGTAAAAAAAATCTTAATATTCCGTCTTGACTGACTTATGAACTGTCGTATTTCTTTGCTTATTTGAGCTGTTCTTGCCATAATATTATCCCTGTTTGGTAAAATACCATCTTCTATATACCACCCCTACCTTGTCACAACACAACTGATTGGCTCAAACACATTAAGAAGGAAAGAAATTCCACAAATGAACTTGTAACAAGGCACACCTTTAATTGAAATGCATTCCAGGTGACTACCTAATGAAGCTGGTTGAGAGAATGGCAAGAGTGTGCAAAGGCAAAGGGTGTCTACTTTGAAGAACCTCAAATATACAATATATTTTGATTTATAACTCTTTTTTTGTTTTTGTTGCTTACTACATGATTCCATATGTGTTATTTCATAGTTTGTCTTCCCTATTATTATACAATGTAGAAAGAGAAATGCTTGAATGAGTAGGTGTGATAACTAATGTGTGATCAGGTGGATGCTGTCCATTTTCTCTGTGTTCTCCCCATCTCTAGATGTGAGTGAGAACAGGACTCCTCAGAAGGTGAGTATTGGAGAGAACAGACGTCAGTTGTCACCTGACCTTTCATAGACTATATTGGTTCCCAGTGCTGAGCTGTGACCTGTGTTACTTCCTGTTTCCTCTCAGGGCAGGAAGGTGCAGTTTGTTTCCACAACGCCCCACAGACTCAGGAAGAGACTCTCAGGTGGGAAACAAACAATCGGCTACTGACGTTGTAACTAAATGTTTGGGACATTCAATAAAATCTTTTAACCGTGACTACACAGAACAAAAATATAAACACAACACGTAAAGTGTTGGTCCCATGTTTCATGAGCTGAAATAAAAGATCCCAGAAATTTTCCAAACCTTATTACTCTCACATTTTGTGCACAAATTTGTTTACATCCCTGTTAGTTAGCATTTCTCCTTTGCCATGATAATCCATCTACCTCACAGGTTTGGCATATCAAGAAGCTGATTAAACATGATCATTACACAGGTGCACCTTGTGCTGGGGACAGTAAAACAACGTCCCATAAAACAATGCCGCAGATGTCTCAAGTTGAGGGAGCGTGCAATTGGCATGCTGACTGCAGAAATGTCCCCCAGAGCTGTTGCCAGAGAATTTAATATAAATTTCTCTACTATAAGCCGCCTCCAACATCGTTTTAGAGAATTTGGCAGTACATCCAACCGGCCACACAACCGTATGTTTGCTGATGTCAACACTGAACAGAGTGCCCCACTATGGGGTTATGATATGGGCAGGCATATACTACGGACAACTAACACGACTGCATTTTATTGATGGCAATTTGAATGTTAGAGATACTGTGATGAGATCCCATTGTCGTGCCATTCATCCACCGCCATCATCTCATGTTTCAGCATGATAATGCACAGCCCCATGTCACAAGGATCTGGACACAATTCCTGGAAGCTGAAAATGTCCCAGTTCTTCCATGACCTGCATACTCACCAGACATGTCACCCATTGAGCATGTTTGGGATGCTCTGGATCGACGTGTACGACAGCGTGTTCCAGTTCCCGCCAATATCCAGTAACTCGCACAGCCATTGAAGAGGAGTGGGACAACATTCCACAGGCCACAATCAACAGCCTGATCAACTCTATGTGAAGGAGATGTATTGTGCTGCATCAGGAAAATGGTCACACCAGATACTGACTGGTTCTGATCCACACCCTACCTTTTTATTAAGGTATCTGTGACTAACAGATGCAGATCTGTATTCCCAGTCATGTGAAATCCATAGATTAGGGCCTCATGAATTTAAATGTACTTTCCTCATATGAACTGTAGCTCTCTGAAATTGTTGCGTTTCTGTTTTTGTTTAGTATATTAAACTAAGGTCTGTCTGTCTGTCTGTCTGTCTGTCTGTCTGTCTGTCTGTCTGTCTGTCTGTCTGTCTGTCTGTCTGTCTGTCTGTCTGTCTGTCTGTCTGTGTGTCTGTCTGTCTGTCTGTCTGTCTGTTAGCTCCCAGCCTGAGGTCCGACAGCGACAGCGAGCTCTCTCCCTCTGACTCTGGAGAGGAGGAGGAGGATGATGAAGATTTTAAGGGGAAGAGAGAGGAGGACAGAGTGAATCAGTCCAGCACACCCAGTAAGCCTTCAGCTACAGCTCTCTATAAGACACCTGCTAAGAAGAGCAAGACTGCCCCAGAACCACCCTGCCAGGTTAGTCACCCAGAACCACCCTGCCAGGTTAGTCACCCAGAACCACCCTGCCAGGTTAGTCACCCAGAACCACCCTGCCAGGTTAGTCACCCAGAACCACCCTGCCAGGTTAGTCACCCAGAACCACCCTGCCAGGTTAGTCCCCCAGAACCACCCTGCCCGGTTAGTCCCCCAGATCCACCCTGCCAGGTTAGTCCCCCAGAACCACCCTGCCCGGTTAATCACCCAGATCCACCCTGCCAGGTTAGTCACCCAGATCCACCCTGCCAGGTTAATCACCCAGATCCACCCTGCCAGGTTAGTCCCCCAGAACCACCCTGCCAGGTTAGTCCCCCAGAACCACCCTGCCAGGTTAGTCCCCCAGAACCACCCTGCCAGGTTAGTCCCCCAGAACCACCCTGCCAGGTTAGTCCCCCAGAACCACCCAGCCAGGTTATTCACCCAGATCCACCCAGCCAGGTTATTCACCCAGATCCACCCAGCCAGGTCAGTCACCCAGATCCACCCAGACAGGTCAGTCACCCAGATCCACCCAGCTAGGTTATTCACCCAGATCCACCCAGCCAGGTCAGTCACCCAGATCCAGCCAGGTCAGTCAGTCAGCAAGATTTGTTTTTATTATGGATCCCCATTAGTTCCTGTCAAGGCAGCAGCTACTCTTCCTGGGGTTTATTATGGATCCCCATTAGTTCCTGTCAAGGCAGCAGCTACTCTTCCTGGGGTTTATTATGGATCCCCATTAGTTCCTGCCAAGGCAGCAGCTACTCTTCCTGGGGTTTATTATGGATCCCCATTAGTTCCTGCCAAGGCAGCAGCTAGTCTTCCTGGGGTTTATTATGGATCCCCATTAGTTCCTGCCAAGGCAGCAGCTACTCTTCCTGGGGTTTATTATGGATCCCCATTAGTTCCTGCCAAGGCAGCAGCTACTCTTCCTGGGGTCCAAAGACATTAAGGCACTTACAGTGCATTCGGAAAGGATTCAGACCCCTTGACTTTTTCCACATTTGTTACAAACTTGTTCTAGAATTGATTCAATTGTTTTTTTCCCTCATCAATCTACACACAAACAATAATATCACATTCATATACGTATTCAGAATCTTTACTCAGTACTTTGTTGAAGCATCTTTGGCAGTGATTACAGCCTCGAGTCTTCTTGGGTATGATGCTACAAGCTTGGCACACCTGTATTTGGGGAGTTTCTCCCATTCTTCTCTGCAGAACCTCTCAAGCTCTGTCAGGTTGTGTTAAACCAAGATGGCGTAGCAGTAGGTCGTCCTGTCCTGTCGTGTCCCTGTATTTATCGTTTCTTTTTCGTTTTTTTACATATTTTCTCCACATATCTCTTTGAAAACATTTTGCTAAACCCTAAGCTTCCAAATACTCTCCTGCAACCCGACTCACCCAATGTAGCTATTTTTCCTAAAGTATTTATATTTACTTCGGAACCCCTCAACTGAAGCTAGCCAGCTAACCAGCGGGTATGCTAGCGGTCTCCAGCTAACCGGTCATCAGCTAACCTGTAGTTCAGAAAGCTCTCGCCTGTTCGTACAACGCGACTTTAACCAGAGCATAACGGACCTATTTATTTTTCATCCCCGGATTCCCACTGCAAACGGAACATCTTTCAGCTGGATTTTTCAGCAACTAGCTATCTAGCTAAACCGCAACCCCGGATTACTCCTGGCTAGCGTTTCCACCCACTTAGCTTGAAGCTAGCCCGGCCGTAGCACCTGTGCTACCACCGTAGCATACTCCTGAGCTACAATACCCGGGCCCACGACCGGTCTATCGATGTCATCGCATGAAGAGGAATAAACAGACTCACCCCATCGCGACGTCCCACAAAGGCTAACTCTCTAGCCCTCACTATCTCCCTGCTTGCTAATTCGGCCTGCTAACTGCTAGCTTGTCCAGCTCCGGTCCGCTAACTGCTACCTTGTCTAGCCCGGGCCTACAAACTGTTAGCTTGTTAGCACAGGCCTGCTAACCGCCTGAATCGCCGTGTCCCAAACGCTCACCGGACCCATATTTACTTTCTATCTCTTTTGACTTTTAATTTGTTTATACCTTCCGGAAACCTGCCTCACCCAATGTGATACGGAATCGCTATTATTTTTTTATTTTTAGAACACACTCAAGAACCTCCAGAAGCTAACTAGCTACAAGCTATTTAGTCATTGTTAGTTTTTTTAAACCTGGATAACACTCGCCAGTCCAGCTTCCCTGCCCTATACACCGCTGCCCCCTGGACACTGATCTCTTGGCTACATAGCTGATGCACGCTGGACTGTCCATTAATCACGGTACTCCATTCTGCTTGTTTGTTTTATCTGTTGGCCACGTTGCCTAGTCTACGCCATTTTACCTGCTGTTGTTGTGCTAGCTGATTAGCTGTTGTCTCACCTACTGTTTTAGCTAGCTTTCCCAATTCAACACCTGTGATTACTGTATGCCTCGCTGTATGTCTCTCTCAAATGTCAATATGCCTTGTATACTGTTTTTCAGGTTAGTTATCATTGTTTTAGTTCACAATGGAGCCCCTAGTTCCACTCTTCATGCCCCTGATAACTCCTTTGTCCCACCTCCCACACATGCGGTGACCTCACCCATTACTACCAGCATGTCCAGAGATACAACCTCTCTCATCATCACCCAGTGCCTGGGCTTACCTCCGCTGTACCCGCACCCCACCATACCCCTGTCTGCGCATTATGCCCTGAATATATTCTACCATGCCCAGAAACCTGCTCCTCTTATTCTCTGTCCCCAACGCTCTAGGCGACCAGTTTTGATAGCCTTTAGCCGCACCCTCATACTACTCCTTCTCTGTTCCGCGGGTGATGTGGAGGTAAACCCAGGCCCTGCATGTCCCCAGGCACCCTCATTTGTTGACTTCTGTGATCGAAAAAGCCTTGGTTTCATGCATGTCAACATCAGAAGCCTCCTCCCTAAGTTTGTTTTACTCACTGCTTTAGCACACTCTGCTAACCCTGATGTCCTTGCTGTGTCTGAATCCTGGCTCAGGAAGGCCACCAAAAATTCAGAGATTTCCATACCCAACTATAACATCTTCCGTCAAGATAGAACTGCCAAAGGGGGAGGAGTTAGCCTGCAAAGTAATTTCATACTTTCCAGGTCCATACCCAAACAGTTCGAACTACTAATTTTGAAAATTACTCTCTCCAGAAATAAGTCTCTCACGGTTGCCGCCTGCTACCGACCCCCCTCAGCTCCCAGCTGTGCCCTGGACACCATTTGTGAATTGATCGCCCCCCATCTAGCTTCAGAGTTTGTTCTGTTAGGTGACCTAAACTGGGATATGCTTAACACCCCGCCAGTCCTACAATCTAAGCTAGATGCCCTCAATCTCACACAAATCATCAAGGAACCCACCAGGTACAACCCTAACTCTGTAAACAAGGGCACCCTCATAGACGTCATCCTGACCAACTGGCCCTCCAAATACACCTCCGCTGTCTTCAACCAGGATCTCAGTGATCACTGCCTCATTGCCTGTATCCGCTACGGAGCCGCAGTCAAACGACCACCCCTCATCACTGTCAAACGCTCCCTAAAACACTTCTGTGAGCAGGCCTTTCTAATCGACCTGGCCCGGGTATCCTGGAAGGACATTGACCTCATCCCGTCAGTTGAGGATGCCTGGTCACTCTTTAAAAGTAACTTCCTCACCATTTTAGATAAGCATGCTCCGTTCAAAAAATGCAGAACTAAGAACAGATACAGCCCTTGGTTCACCCCAGACCTGACTGCCCTCGACCAGCACAAAAACATCCTGTGGCGGACTGCAATAGCATCGAATAGTCCCCGTGATATGCAACTGTTCAGGGAAGTCCGGAACCAATACACGCAGTCAGTCAGGAAAGCTAAGGCCAGCTTCTTCAGGCAGAAGTTTGCATCCTGTAGCTCCAACTCCAAAACGTCTGGGACACCGTGAAGTCCATGGAGAACAAGAGCACCTCCTCCCAGCTGCCCACTGCACTGAGGCTAGGTAACACGGTCACCACTGATAAATCCATGATTATCGAAAACTTCAATAAGCATTTCTCAACAGCTGGCCATGCCTTCCGCCTGGCTACTTCAACCTCGGCCAACAGCTCCGCCCCCCCCGCAGTTCCTCGCCCAAGCCTCTCCAGGTTCTCCTTTAACCAAATCCAGATAGCAGATGTTCTGAAAGAGCTGCAAAACCTGGACCCGTACAAATCAGCTGGGCTTGACAATCTGGACCCTCTGTTTCTGAAACTATCTGCCACCATTGTCGCAACCCCTATTACCAGCCTGTTCAACCTCTTTCATATCGTCTGAGATCCCCAAGGATTGGAAAGCTGCCGCAGTCATCCCCCTCTTCAAAGGGGGAGACATCCTGGACCCAAACTGTTACAGACCTATATCCATCCTGCCCTGCCTATCTAAGGTCTTCGAAAGCCAAGTCAACAAACAGGTCACTGACCATCTCGAATCCCACCGTACCTTCTCCGCTGTGCAATCTGGTTTCCGAGCCGGTCATGGGTGCACCTCAGCCACACTCAAGGTACTCAACGATATCATAACCGCCATCGATAAAAGACAGTACTGTGCAGCCGTCTTCATCGACCTTGCCAAGGCTTTCGACTCTGTCAATCACCATATTCTTATCGGCAGACTCAGGAGCCTCGGTTTTTCGGATGACTGCCTTGCCTGGTTCACCAATTACTTTGCAGACAGAGTTCAGTGCGTCAAATCGGAGGGCATGCTGTCTGGTCCTCTGGCAGTCTCTATGGGGGTGCCACAGGGTTCAATTCTCGGGCCGACTCTTTTCTCTGTGTATATCAATGATGTTGCTCTTGCTGCGGGCGATTCCCTGATCCACCTCTACGCAGACGACACCATTCTATATACTTTCGGCCCGTCATTGGACACTGTGCTATCTAACCTCCAAACAAGCTTCAATGCCATACAGCACTCCTTCCGTGGCCTCCAACTGCTCTTAAACGCTAGTAAAACCAAATGCATGCTTTTCAACCGGTCGCTGCCTGCACCCGCATGCCCGACTAGCATCACCACCCTGGATGGTTCCGACCTAGAATATGTGGACGTCTATAAGTACCTAGGTGTCTGGCTAGACTGCAAACTCTCCTTCCAGACTCATATCAAACATCTCCAATCGAAAATCAAATCTAGAGTCGGCTTCCTATTCCGCAACAAAGCCTCCTTCACTCACGCCGCCAAGCTTACCCTAGTAAAACTGACTATCCTACCGATCCTCGACTTCGGCGATGTCATCTACAAAATGGCTTCCAACACTCTACTCAGCAAACTGGATGCAATTTATCACAGTGCCATCCGTTTTGTCACTAAAGCACCTTATACCACCCACCACTGCGACTTGTATGCTCTAGTCGGCTGGCCCTCGCTACATATTCGTCGCCAGACCCACTGGCTCCAGGTCATCTACAAGTCCATGCTAGGTAAAGCTCCGCCTTAGCTCACTGGTCACGATGGCAACACCCATCCGTAGCACGCGCTCCAGCAGGTGTATCTCACTGATCATCCCTAAAGCCAACACCTCATTTGGCCGCCTTTCGTTCCAGTACTCTGCTGCCTGTGACTGGAACGAATTGCAAAAATCGCTGAAGTTGGAGACTTTTATCTCCCTCACCAACTTCAAACATCTGCTATCTGAGCAGCTAACTGATCGCTGCAGCTGTACATAGTCTATTGGTAAATAGCCCACCCTTTTTCACCTACCTCATCCCCATACTGTTTTTATTTATTTACTTTTCTGCTCTTTTGCACACCAATATCTCTACCTGTACATGACCATCTGATCATTCATCACTCCAGTGTTAATCTGCAAAATTGTAATTATTTGCCTACCTCCTCATGCCTTTTGCACACATTGTATATAGACTCCCCCTTTGTTTTCTACTGTGTTATTAACTTGTTAATTGTTTACTCCATGTGTAACTCTTTGTTGTCTGCTCACACTGCTATGCTTTATCTTGGCCAGGTCGCAGTTGCAAATGAGAACTTGTTCAACTAGCCTACCTGGTTAAATAAAGGTGAAAGGTAAAAATTTAAATAAAAGGTTGGATGGGGAGCTTCGCTGCACAGCTATTTTCAGGTATCTCCAGAGATGTTCGATCGGGTTCAAGTCCAGGCTCTGGCTGGGCCACTCAAGGACATTCAGAGACTTGTCCCGCAACCATTCCTGCATTGTTTTGGCTGTGTGCTTAGGATCGTTGTCCTGTCGGAAGGGGAACCTTGACCCCAGTCTGAGGTCCTGAGTGCTCTAGAGCAGATTTTCATCAATGATCTCAAGGATCTCTCTGTACTTTCCTCCTCATCTTTCCCTCTATCCTGACTAGTCTCCCAGTCCCTGCCTCTGAAAAACATCCCCACAGCATGATGCTGCCACCACCATGCTTCACTGTAGGGATGGTGCCAGGTTTCCTCCAGATCATGGTCAGAGTCCTTTAGGTGCCTTTTGGCAAACTCCATGTGGGCTGTCATGTGCATTTTACTGAGGTGTGGCTTCCATCTGACCACTCTATCATAAAGGCCTGATTGGTGGAGTGCTGCAGAGATGGTTGTTCTTCTGGAAGGTTCTCCCATCTCCACAGAGGATCTCTAGAGCTCTGCCAGTGACCATCAGGTTCTTTGTCACCTCCCTGACCAAGGCCCTTCTCCCCTGATTGCTCAGTTTGGCCGGGCGGCCAGCTCTAGGAAGAGTCTTGGTGGTTCCAAACTTCTTCCATTTAAGAATGATGGAGGCCACTGGTGGACCCCCAAGTTGTAGAAACATCTCAAGGATGATCAATGAAAACAGGATGCACCAGAGCTCCATTTACAGTCTCACAGCAAAGGGTCTGAAATATGAGGTGATGGCGGTGGATGAATGGCACGACATTGGACCTCAGGATCTCATCACGGTATCTCTGTGCATTCAAATTGCCATTGATAAAATGCAATTGTGTTTGTCTGTAATTTATGCCTGGCCATACGTTGGGGCACTCTGCTCCCAACGTTGACATCAGCAAAATGCTCACTCACACGACGCCATGCATGTGTTCTGCGGTTGTGAGGTCGGTTGGACGTACTACCAAATTCTCTAAATGAACATTAAGTTCTCTGGCAACCCCTCTGGTGGACATTCCTGCAGTCAGCAAGTCCCTCAACTTGAGACATCTGTGGCATTGTGTCGTCTGACAAAACTGCACATTTTAGAGTGGCCTTTTATTGTCCCCAGCACAAGGTGCACCTGTGTAATGATCATGCTGTTTAATCAGCTTCTTGATATGCCACACCTGTCAGGTGGATGGATTATCTTGGTAAAGGAGAAATGCTCACTAACAGGGATGGAAACACATTTGTGCCCAACATGTGAGTGAAATAAGCTGTTTGTAGGAATGTTCCACCAACACAATCTATAATTTCAGCTCATGAAACATGAGACCAACAATCTTTGTTCTATGTAGTACTGGCTCTGCGTAGTACTGGTTCTGCATAGTACTGGTTCTGCATAGTACTGGTTCTGCATAGTACTGGTTCTGCGTAGTACTGGCTCTGCGTAGTACTGGTTCTGCGTAGTACTGGTTCTGCGTAGTACTGGCTCTGCGTAGTACTGGTTCTGCGTAGTACTGGTTCTGCGTAGTACTGGTTCTGCATAGTACTGGTTCTGCATAGTACTGGTTCTGCATAGTACTGGTTCTGCGTGTAGTACTGGTTCTGCGTGTAGTACTGGTTCTGCGTGTAGTACTGGTTCTGCATAGTACTGGTTCTGCATAGTACTGGTTCTGCATAGTACTGGTTCTGCATAGTACTGGTTCTGCGTGTAGTACTGGTTCTGCGTGTAGTACTGGTTCTGCGTGTAGTACTGGTTCTGCGTGTAGTACTGGTTCTGCGTGTAGTACTGGTTCTGCGTGTAGTACTGGTTCTATGTAGTACTGGCTCTGCGTAGTACTGGCTCTGCGTAGTACTGGCTCTGCGTAGTACTGGCTCTGCGTAGTACTGGTTCTGCATAGTACTGGTTCTGCATAGTACTGGTTCTGCGTAGTACTGGCTCTGTGTAGTACTGGCTCTGTGTAGTACTGGCTCTGTGTAGTACTGGCTCTGTGTAGTACTGGTTCTGCGTGTAGTACTGGTTCTGCGTGTAGTACTGGTTCTGCGTGTAGTACTGGTTCTGCGTGTAGTACTGGTTCTGCGTGTAGTACTGGCTCTATGTAGTACTGGCTCTGTGTAGTACTGGCTCTGTGTAGTACTGGTTCTATGTAGTTCTGGCTCTGTGTAGTACTGGTTCTATCTAGTACCGTGTGCCTCCCAGAGTCTGTTCTGGACGTGGGGACTGTGAAGAGACCTCTGGTGGCATGTCTTGGTATGACTTAGTTCTTTCTGTTTTAGGCCAGTCTGGTCGAGGAATACTTTGAGGCTCACGGCACTTCTAAATTCCTGACATCAGACCGGACCCTGCAGCGCCTACACACACCTAAACTAGACCGGGTGAGTACACACACACACACACACACACACCTAAACTAGACCGGGTGAGTACACACACACACACCTAAACTAGACTGGGTGAGTACACACACACACACACACACCTAAACTAGACTGGGTGAGTACACACACACACACACCACACACACCTAAACTAGACCGGGTGAGTACACACACACACACCTAAACTAGACTGGGTGAGTACACACACACACACACACACACCTAAACTAGACTGGGTGAGTACACACACACCTAAACTAGACTGGGTGAGTACACACACACACACACACCTAAACTAGACTGGGTGAGTACACACACACACACACACACACACACCTAAACTAGACTGGGTGAGTATACACACACACCTAAACTAGACCGGGTGAGTACACACACACACCTAAACTAGACCGGGTGAGTGTACACACACAGTAAACCACGTGATTCATGTTTGTTGTGTGTAGGAGACATTGTTCCGTCTGTTAGAAGGGAAACCCGCGTGTTATTCTTCAGAGATTGAGAAGCTCCACTCCAGTCACCACGAACACTTCAACAAGTGGATGCTGCAGCTACAGTAAGGACCTCTCACTATGCAGGACCTCTCACTATACAGGACCTCTCACTATGCAGGACCTCCACTATGCAGGACCTCTCACTATGCAGGACCTCTCACTATGCAGGACCTCTCACTATGCAGGACCTCTCACTATGCAGGACCTCTCACTATGCAGGACCTCTCACTATGCAGGACCTCTCACTATGCAGGACCTCTCCCTATGCAGGACCTCTCACTATGCAGGACCTCTCCCTATGCAGGACCTCTCACTATGCAGGACCTCTCCCTATGCAGGACCTCTCACTATGCAGGACCTCTCCCTATGCAGGACCTCTCACTATGCAGGACCTCTCCCTATGCAGGATCTCTCCCTATGCAGGATCTCTCCCTATGCAGGACCTCTCACTATGCAGGACCTCTCACTATACAGGACCTCTCACTATACAGGACCTCTCCCTATGCAGGACCTCTCACTATGCAGGACCTCTCCCTATGCAGGACCTCTCCCTATGCAGGACCTCTCCCTATGCAGGACCTCTCCCTATGCAGGACCTCTCCCTATGCAGGACCTCTCTCCCTATGCAGGACCTCTCTCCCTATGCAGGCCCTCTCTCCCTATGCAGGCCCTCTCTCCCTATGCAGGCCCTCTCTCCCTATGCAGGCCCTCTCTCCCTATGCAGGCCCTCTCTCCCTATGCAGGCCCTCTCACTAGTGAGTTCAATGAGGTCACTAGATCGTATCATAACCCCTCTCTACGAGTGGAGGTCACTAGATCGTATCATAACCCCGCTCCACGAGTGGAGGTCACAGGGAGATCACTAGACCGTATCAAAACCCCTCTCTACGAGTGGAGGTCACTAGATTGTATCATAACCCCGCTCTACGAGTGGAGGTCACAGGGAGGTCACTAGATTGTATCATAACCCCGCTCTACGAGTGGAGGTCACAGGGAGGTCACTAGATCGTATCATAACCCCTCTCTACGAGTGGAGGTCACAGGGAGGTCACTAGACCGTATCATAACCCCTCTCTACGAGTGGAGATCAAAGGGAGGTCACTAGACCGTATCATAACCCCTCTCTACGAGTGGAGATCACAGGGAGTTCACTAGACCATATCATAACCCCTCTCTACGAGTGGAGATCTGAGTGTGTGTGTGTGTGTGTGTGTAGGCTGGGTTACAGTGTGTTGCTGTACGGGCTGGGCAGTAAGAAGGCCTTACTCGAGGAGTTCCGAGTGTCTCTGCTCTGTCAGGA